>NC_090210.1:19361499-19473999 GCF_033026475.1 Channa argus
AACACTGCATGTGGTCCCCTACAGCAACCCATATTATGAGAGGTCTGAGCATCATGCCGATCAGTACTTTGCGGTGAGGGGAATAGATTAAGGTGTGGCTTAACTTAGTCTCACATTTAGACTCAGTCACTTCTCATAAACCTCAGACATTCACTGTGATTTATGCCTTTCACAGAGTGACTGCCTGCTGAATGGTCACCAAAAGAACAATTACTAATTGAAATCTTCAGTAAGCCAAAATACCAAAAACACTAGCGGCTGCAGATCATGGTATTACTAAATAAAAACCACCTGCAGAATCAGTAGGGCAACTTTTATAACACTCTTCGATACAGTAACTGAGTCCGTTTTCTTTTTGCATTTGTTATATGACTGTAGCCTGTGCAAACAAACAAGACCTAAGCCGAAAATGTTTCAAAAAGCAGACATAGGATCTGGCTCTGATGGATTGTAGCTTTCCATCTCAGATGTGGCCGGCAATGGATCATTTTTATTATTACAGAAGGACTCACTAACCAATATTACCTTTCATGGACTGAACTCTGCGCCAAATCCATTCTCATCTCAAGGAAATTCAAGTCCCCTGGAGAAGGGCTGGTTTGTATTACAAGGAACAATATAGCAATTCAAACTGGAGGCTTTTTGGGAAACGGTCAAGACTCTCCAGGCAACGCACGGCACCAAAGCCATCAAAAGTGTGAAGCTATGAAGAGTTGACTGTAGATCTTACCCTGCATCGTTATGCTCGTGGGCTCTGCGAAGAGTGGGAGAAGCAGGAGATAGATGAGGTAGATGAAGGACAGGGCATTGTACCTGAAGAGGCAAGCTGCAGAAACAAAGACACAAACACAGGTTGAACAATTAGGCTACAAAACCACCTTTTAAATCATAACATTAACGAACACAGCACACTAAATCAAATGAATGTGCAGCTTTCTGAGGGATGAGCAATTACAACATGTTAAAGTAAATAAAATGCAAAAGCTGCCAGTGGCAACAAACTACTTAGTCACCAAGATTAACTAAACACAGATTTGGGAGAAACGTGGTAAATAAAATGTTTCTGGTGCAGAAAAGGTGCTTGTAGCAATTAAAAGCCCGAACATTCCTCAAACCACAATTAACACTTACAAACATCATTATTTGTTCATTATCTGGCCTGTATCACAAAAGGACCACGAGCTCACTTTAGTCATTCAGAGAACTGATGTTTGTTTTGAAGCAAAATAATCATGCGCCAGTCCTGAGGTGTTAAGAGCGAAAATTACCGGGCTGGGCTCCCTGAAGTCAGATCTGCAGCTCCATGCTGCTTAGGCTTCGTATCGGATTTCATTTTTTGATATTATGGACTACAGCGTTATTGAAGTGATTTTTAAAGGATTTAATTCTGCAAAAGACAGTTCCATCACGTGACACATAACCCCAAAATGTATGATCCCTCAAGAAAACAAGTATTAGATGCAAAACCACAGCCACAAGCATAACGAATAATTTCATTTGTCTGTGACAAAAATTAAGAATTTTAGGAAAAATCAGTCAAGTGAAATGCTGATGCTGATACAATTAAGAACTGGAACCAACCACTGTTTCCTCATTCTTGTTCAACTATTTAGATTAATTAACATGTCTTTCTTTCTTATGACACATAAATGAATTTGCCACTTTTCACTACTTTGTGTGATCAAACTAAATATCTCTGGGTTTTAGACTCTGTGGAGTTTATTTTCTACTGTTTCTACTGAACAAATGATTCATCATTCAACTTAAAAAACACTCTACAGATGAATCAATACCATAATTTTTAGCTACCTCTCTACCAAGTGTTGACATCAGATAAGCTTGAATTTAATGCACTGTTACAGCATTTAGGACGTGTCACTATGACAATAGGTTATGTAACTCCACACACTCAACATTTCCCAAACACTCCCCCTACACACACACAAACACACACACGCATGCGTACACTCTACACACCCTGTCACAGCATATAAAGAAATGCAGGTGAAAGTTAAAATGCTTAAGTGCAAGTGTGACTTCCAAAACCATGAATTGATATATTGATCCTTAACGCACCTAATTCCACAGAGTAAGACTGACCATCTGGTCTGATTGAGGCTTTTACCAGTTATATTGCTCACATCACCTGCTGAGTGAACATCAATTAATGAAATGAACTAAGTGACTGAAGCCTAACCCTAACCACTGATGCCAATGAGCAAAGCACATTTTAAGTGGTTTAACAAGATGAGTACTTCATACAGCTCTGAATTAATTTAAAATATTCTAATTCAGCTTTTAAAAAAAACAAAATTTGAGTGACAAATTTGAAAAGTGATAAGGTGCATAACACCTCACGTTTCTTTGAACAATTTTCGCTCAAGGGATAGTGCATCAAGGAGGGGGGGGGGGGTGCACAGTGACCACATATAAAACATATACGCACACAGTCTGAGATGCTGATTTTCTCTCTGCAGTTAAATCAACAAGCACAGAGTTTACAATCTGGTCAGCTGAATGAGTTACCGCCTTAGTCACAGAGATCAGCCCTTCTGTGCAACTACTGGAACTACTGAAAATGTAAACTTTACTACTGAAAATGGTCCTTTATTTATCCTTGCACACTCAATGGACCTATTCATTGACATGTGACTTGGCTCTGGCTTTTCCCCTTGCTAAAGCTCTACAGTAAGTAAACCTCCTGGTTTTCTCTGTGCTCAGATACAGACCATTGAAAACTACGCAATACTCAATACATGTTACGGGGGTCTATCAATTACAATGTCTTTGTGATTGAGTACACATGAATGCTTAATATGGCGGAGAGATCAACCACAAACTTTTTTTTTTCTTTCCAAGTGTTTTCAAAAAGTAGGTTAGAGTCTCCTGCATGAATAAGGAGGGAATGACTCACAATCTTTAATTTTTGGTCTCACTCAGCACCATTTCTGTTCCCACCCATTTCACTTTTTGTGGTAATAAATAAGCTCTAAACCTGCTTTAACCAGAGATGCAGTCTTGATGTTGCCCATATTATTAGTCTGCTTGAAAGTTACAAAAAAATTAAGTAGTCCCTAAGATTATATTGATATATAACTATATATCTATCTGCATGGCTCTGCTCCAGCTGCGAGCCTGCAGATACTTGACCGCAGTCTTCCTGACCATTTGCCTTCACTGTATGACTCACCATCTGAGGATTTTTACACAGGGAGTGAAAATAAACTGCTGTTGTTCTCAGACATCGCATTACAGCAAAAGTCCCCATTCATGGGTGAATCAGGCCATCTTTCCTAGTAAACGCTGTTATTACAGCTATACAAAGCCTCAACATAAAAGAAGCTAAGTCAAAAAGTCAGTTTGAGTTTGAGCCTGAAAACATAAATGTGGTGATGGGAGATAAGGTGGTGCAGTGCATGGCCAGGCCAAGCTCTGGGAGATATCGGAGGAATTTAAACCACTCTGAAGAAAATAATAGGGAGCATACCACATCAAGCCACTACCACAACAGTGCAGAGCTTGTTGTTTTCATCACAGCATGAAACTGAATTGTTTAAAGTCAGTACAGCTAATAGACATTATGTCCAGAGGTCACCCATGTTTATACAGTGGAAGCTAGAGGTTTCTGATTTTAATCTAACCGCAAACTTTCAGATGACATAATCATTTGGTCTAAGCCCTCTGTGAAAAAACAAAACAAACAAAAACATTGGTTTGGTACAACCATCAGTCCCATACCCAAAGATTTTAAGTTAGCCTAAATATCACAGAGCAATCTGTGACCACAGATGCAGATTGTTTTCTCGTTAATACTTTGATTTTGCTGACAAAACTTCAGAAAATTGTACAAAATTCTGGCTACCACAGCTCAAGGTGACATATTGAAATAGCTTGTTCCTCTACCAACATCCTAAATCTTCAAGATATTCAGGACAGCTTTTTGCTTAGCTGACAGGTTTTACTGTGGTTTTGATAGTTAGATGTTGTTTTTATATATGTACAGCCATAGACTCTACATTTTCAGAACAGGCTATTGGAGTATATTATTATCAGAACTGGTAACTAATTTCAGCATAATAAAAGCATTAACAGTATTTTTACACAAGTCCTCTATAATACTGCCAACTGTGGCTGGTTAGAGATATGTGATTCAACAGTAGCATCTATAGAACGATGTGGTAGCAGAAATTGATATTGTGTTATTAAATTAAAACTCAAAAACAGAAGCAAGCACCATGGTTGCACTGATGCTGCCAGCAGCTGAGCATCTGCAGTCTGCTGCCACTTCTCCTCGCTCTTTCTTACCATTTACTGTAAGCTTTTCTGTGCTCCGACCTGCACAACTCAACACAGCTGGCCTGCCACGTTCATGCCACGTTCGATATCAGATCAGATGTTTGGGAACGTGCACGCTCATATTCAGGTTCATGCTCCAAACTCTGCCAGTAAACACATAAACAGCAGCCTGTTTGATCAGCGAAACTGTAGCTGTGTGCGAGTGTGTGTGTGTGTGTGTGTGTGCTTGTGTGCGAGTGTGGGGTAGAGGGACTGTGTACACATGGGCCCAGCAGTTCTGTCCGTTTCAATAGAGGTGCTGTCAGATGGCCAACAGGAAACACAGACGATGTAACGTCAGCAGACAAGTCTTTCACTAGGACTGGGACTAGGACGAGAAAAGCAAAGATCTACAACATATATTATATCACTGAATATATACACTTAGGGTAATATAGGTTTGGAGTCAGATAACATCTGCCCTGCTGTTTATTTAGCACTAAGACCCCAAAAAAACAACCTTGTTTTAGTGTCCGGTTTTACTATAACACATGAGATCTCAGCCAAAATGAATTAAAAACGCGATTTAAAAAAAAAACAAAAAACAGAAATGGTGGTGGATCCATAATTTACATGAGATCTGATCCTGACAAAACAGAGGCAATAAAGAGAAGATAAGCTGCAGATACAGGTGATGCTGATGACAGAAATACCTTTGCTCATCCCTAACACCCACTGCTCCTTGACACGTTCCCTTCTTTCCACTTTACATTTCCTCCATCCTGTCAGTTATTGTGTACAGTTGCGGTGAATGACAAGTGCTCATTTGCACTTTGAAAAAAAAACCATAAAATATTAAAAAGGTATGTTTACGATAAAAGGGAAAGCAATTCTTCTCTCCCTCACAACCGCATTATTAATTCATACTGTTAAAACGACTTTCCACGAATTAATGGAGACAATGCACGGCTTGACAATTGCTTTTTGGAAATAAAAGGGGGGCGTTGGGCTGTCAGATGATGCATTAGGGTGGTACTTAGTTGGTCTTATCTATAGAAAGCATGCTGTTAGCTTTAAAAGTACCTCAGTGTAATAAGTCTTACACAGACACCACATTGGAACCTCAGTGGCCGTTAGACTAATCATTTTCTCTTGCGGCCAACCACAGAATTACATCTTAAAACACAAAGTAAACTGCATTTAATAGAGTCTGCATCCAAGATGGGATAGCACTTCAAGCGTCATCTCCACAAATCTACATTTAAGTGTTTCGTCTTCGGTGAAATATGTACTGAGCTGTAGAATTTACACTTTCCCAGTCTGCTAAAAGCTGCTAAAAGTCCTTTTTTAAGTCCAAATACGCTGCCAAGTTTGAGTATCAATCATCTCCTGCATCTGCAGAGCAAACGAGGGATTCAAGCAAAACTTTATCTAAGTGGAATATTTTTCTTAACAATGTTACAGAATATAAACAAAGCAGACAAAAAGTGAAAAAACATACAGCGGATTGAAAATCAGAGGTATAAAAAAAAACAAATGTGTGCTTCCAACACTGACTTAATATAAATGTTTATTAATAATATTAACATGACTGAATGCCTAGTGATTCATTTCTAAACCTCAGAAACCACAATGGAAGCCAAAGATACAGATAACCGAAACTGTGAAAGCGTAGTAATGTAGCATGGTAATGTGTACCTACAGTAGTGTCTAGAGTAGCGTAGTGTAATGTAGGTCTTGCACGTTTTTGCAATCTGTGCATCAAGTTTATTTTTTTAATTCAGAGTGAACTAAAACACTTTAAACAAGTCTGTGAATCTGTAAAAAGAAGTAAATACACTTCATATTAGTCTCATTTGTTAATCTCAGAAATACAAACTGACACAAAAACTCTGCAGTATGCTGTGGCAAGATTGTCTTTAATGTACACTAGACAATTACTGGATGCCCAGTAGTCAAATTTGCTTCATGTAAGAAATCCTGTAAAAAGGTGAGAGGTGAAGAACACTGCTGTAGCTCTGGTTTGTAATTTATGTACTATACACTGCTGGTGTATCACTGTGCAGCCTAGTTAGCAGCACAAACCACAGCAGCCAGCTGGGGATGAAATGTGACCTCCAGCATCCTGAGGTCAATCACAAATCATAATAAAAGTCCATGACATTTAGTATAAATTTGATTCCTGCTTTTATGATACTTCAGGTTGGTAGCACTGTGTGTAATTCTAAATTAATCACAGCCAATAGTAGGAAAACAATAAGAAGACATTTTTTATAAAAAAAATAAGAGCCACAAAGTCACATTTAGGTAAAAAATAAATTGTGATATTACAAGTGAATTAGACAAATGTAGCCGACGAGGGGAACCAAAACTGGCGCACAAATTTGGCCCGTTAAGATGCGTAAAGGGTGAAGATTAAAGAAAGAAGAAGGAAAAGCTCACCAGCTGCAAGACACAATGGCAGCAGTAACCTGAAGACCAGCCCGCACACCACCTGAGAGGCCATGGCTCTATGCAGCCCGTGTTGAACCCACGTACAAGTAGCCGAGTGCGGTCTCTCTAAGGTTTCTCTTGCATCCCAAACTCCTGCGCTCCGTCAAATCCCAGCTGGCATCACAGTGGTGCGCTCCTCCAAACGACCACATCAGTTCTCCCCGATGACACCTGGACTCCGGGGGTTATTCCACAGTGAGAGGCAGCGCATTTGTCAGGCACGCACCCGAGAAGTAACCTCACGATCATACTTCAGTTGCTCGGATGCATTGAAGTCATGTTGACCCCGCACAAAGTGAACAGCGGACTCAGGTGCGCAAACGGCCGCGCTGGAGAAAATGCCGGAGAACAGAACGAGAAAGTCCTTGTGAGCAATTAGCTCCTTTTTCCTACTTCAAAACCATCTAAATGACAAACATAACACATTTTAAAACGTCAAACTCCACTACTTCACTATGAGGTGTGACAGGACAACCGGGAAAGTCTGTCCTTCTCCTCGTCTCCCCTTGGTGAAATTGGACTTTCTGACTTCTGGTGTGGACTGTACCCACCAACAGGAGGCTGCAGGGCAAGAATGTGATTGACACTTCATCCAGCCAATCAGAAGCAATCCGGCATGACCGGTCCAGCCCTCCCAGATAATTAGAAGTAAGAGGTGGGACACGGAGATGGATACAAATACCACAAGTACTAAAAATTAACGTGGAACTAAACCAATTCTTTGTTTTTGTTCAGGCAAAAAAAAATGTTTGAATTGTAATCCATAGGTCATGTACTGTAAACGAGGACGAACGCCTCCAGGAAGATTTGATACATTTCGAGAGAATTCCACTCATTACGTCCCCTCAGGTCTGCTGTCCAGCTGTTCATTAGAGAGAAACAGCGACGCCTAACGGTTTGAAACCAGCCTGCACACAGCAGCACATCCTCTCAGAATTTTTTTTAAATTGTATTTCTGTTCCTGGAAGCAAGGAAATTTACCAAAACGTTCTGGAAATAATTACGAGCATTGTGGCAAAAACATCTTCTCTGATTACATTTAATCCAATTGTCTGCTGAGTAAACAGTATCGTAACTCCAACCTTAGCCCCAAGTGTGCCCAGACTTAAATTCCCCCTTGAAATGTCGGGGACATGTATGTGGATTTGCATCATGGTTCGTCCGTTGTTGAATGTTATAAAGTCCTGAGGTTAAATTCTTGAGACCCTGCTCAGCTGCAAATGATACTGTCTGAGCTGACTGCAAAGGACAGCAGTCACAAACACAAATGTCTAAATAAATCTGTTTGTAGCTGTTCAGCAGTGGAAAGCAGCAACATTTACTACATTTAAGCACTGTACTTAAGTGTCTTTTTGAGGTACTTGTCCTAGAAGTTAGAGAATCGAGCTAGTGTCTTGGCTGTTTCCAATCTCCTGGACTGAGACCCTAATAAGGAAACTTTACACTTTTTAACGCTACTGCATTTATTTGACAATTTTAATCATTAGTCAGTACCAGAGTCAGATTCTTTAGTAAGTAATCATGTTCTGCATTATAAGTACGTTTTGGCTCTAAGGCTGTGATCATAATACTTATGTAGAAGACTGAATAGTTGCCCCTAATTGTTTTATAGTTAAACTTGATTTTTCTTTGCAATTATTTTTCACTTTAAAAATTTTCATTGCAGTTTAAACACATGTGAAATACGTTCACAATAAAAATGCTTTTGCTTTTGAAACCTTTTCTGCTTGGTGAAATCAGTTTCATGAACTTGCACTTTATTTTCTCAGTTTCTCAGTGGTAATTCTGTTTGTGGTGGAAGAGTGTTTATAGGCGTATATGCACTTTTATTTGGGCACTTGTCAGATTCTCAACTAAAAGAATGTATATTCTTTAGTAAACACAATGGGCCTAACAGCAAAGGCTGAATAGATACAGGAAACTAATATTTTACATGCCGGGAAGTTACACAATAACTGAGACAGAGCTGTTTGTTTTTAGGTGTTCAGCTGGAGATCTGTTGATTGTGTAGAAACAATTCTGCTTGTTCCCCAACATTCCCAGCACAGCTCTTACCATCCAGCTTCTGATCGACTGAACACACCTGATCCAGGTAATCTGCAGTGGGTATAGTGCGGGGAAAACAAGCAAAGCTGCAGCTCTTAAGGACTGAAGTCCCTGGTGTGTCAAAGACATCATGTTCGTACTCATCTCTCCAATCAGTGACTCCACGTGCCCTGCAGATAGAGCATCATCCTGTAAGATTCAGCTCTCATCAAGAGAGAAATATTTCATCGCAAGATAAAGTCATTTTGATCTTTTTTTTCTTGCTGAGAAAAAAAGGGTGGGCCCCTGATCCACATTTTAATATATGTTTCAATATATTCATCATTCATCAATACTTCAGTGGTTATCACTACTGAAGTGTTTTAAAAAGTTAAATACCGCAGCTTTAAGAAATGTTAAAATAGTGAAAGCTCATCATTAGTCTAACATAGCGGGCAACTTTCCTGATTAATTGTGGCTTTTGGGACATAATGTTATCTTCCCACTTACAAAAGGATCTAATTTGGGACTAAATGTATGCTTGCTCAAGTCCTGATAGCTGTAATTAATAAAGTAGTAATCCAGACATTTCGTGAGAATGTGCACTAAAACCATAAACTAAAAATAGCACTGAATAAATACTTTACAATGTTTAATGTTTCGTGTTATTTCCTGGACATTAAAAAAACTCCATTGAAGATAACTATTTATTACTTTTATTACATTCAGAATGAAGCTGAGGAGCGCTGACCTCATGTTTACTTGTTTTTAACCGAAGCATTAAGACATGAATCAAACTCAATCAGTCAATCACACTTTAATGTTTAACGACTATATTGACAAGTAAATTATCCATTCTGTTGTTTCCTCTGAGGTGCATTAGGCAAGAAGGAAGGAAGGTATGATGAGAGCTGCCAGGACTGAGCCAACTGACCCTCCAGGTTGAGAAACCGGGGCACTTAAAGCTGCAAAGGTCCTGCTTGTGTTGTGGTGAATCATCGTTTGGCTCAATCACCAAAATGGATTCTGTTTATAAAAGTAAGAAAAACAACTGTTGAAGGAAAAGCTGACTATGACAGATCGACATTCTCCCTGCCAACCTCTGCCCTGCAGCTTCACTTTTTCCTGGAAGTCCGGACGGGTTGTTGTTTAGAAGCAGTCAGTACGGGGCCCTTGAACTGCAGCCAACAATGATCGTCCACCGACCTCAGAACATGTCAGACTTGTTTTTGCAGTTTGACGTCTAGATCTGCTGATGTAAACCCCTAGATGGATGTGAACCTTGAGTAACATTTGTCTTTGATCCATTATTCATTCGATTCTTGGGGAGTTATTGATAAATTCTCGGCCAAATGGATGCAACAGTTTTACACAGTTCTCAGTGGAGGTTTACGTTAACGTCGGATTCACCTGCCTCATATTAACCTCATGACTGATAAATCGACAAGAATTAGGGGTTTAACATTTAAACTTTGCTCTGAGATCTGGAATTGGGACTGGGGGCAAAAAAAAAGTCATATACCCACACGGTACGACAAATGGCAGCACAAATACTGTTTAGTGCAATTCGTGGTTTTACTGCCACACCCCGTTTCCCTGTTTAGTGTGGGAAAACATGCCTGCAAGCATCGATGGATTACTGAACTGGGCTACTGGGTACAGGTCAGGGTCAGAGCTTCTGAGGACACTGTTATTTGTGTTGCGTTTTATAAAACTTGAGACTATCCTAACAAACAAAAACATCCAAAACTATAAACAGAATGACCAAATATTAAAATTAGCAATGATTCGGACCAAATTTATAGGGTCTGTCTGTTTCCCGCAATGCCTACAAGAAACCCTGATTGCACTTTAATGCCTTTACAGTGCAGGATTTCTGACTCAAAGAGATGCTGCACATTAAACAGGTTTATTCCAAAATGTAAAGAGTTTTCAATCTGTCACAAGAATATATATTAGAAGCAGCTGTGGCTCTTATAATTAGTAAAGTAGTGAATAACAAACTTCAATTGCCTTAACTGTAGCAGCCTGTCCAGAATCATCTATGGGGATTAATAAAAAATATGAGTTTATTTTTAAGTAATGGTTCTAATACCAACAAAGCAGATGAGAGATCACTATTTGCAGAATGTCCCAATAAACTGCAGCAGAAAACAACAAATCAATACAAGTCGGTGAAAATCACATTGAGACCAAAGTTCAACCAATCAAGAATGTGAGGGTGGAAGAGTGGAAGACACTGCCTATAGGCTTATCTGCTGTAGTGGATGTGATTGTGCTCATACAGTACAGGTGCGTGTGTGGGCAGTGCAGGGTGGGCCCCACAAGAAAGGAGGGAAAATAGAACAATGGAATAGAAGGAATTGAGTTAAGTGGCAGAGAGAAGGCCACGTATGGACATGAGTAAACCAGGAAATAATGACCAAGAAAAACAGGGCATCTAACATACAATGTAGATACAGTATGTCTTCTTTTTCCTTCTCCAAACGAGGTCTTTTCAGTTCAATCTGTCAGAAAGAACTTTGTAAAAGTAGAAAATAGTGTAATCAAATCATGTTGATTGTGTCTCTGAAGGCCAACGCCACAGAAACTCTGCCAGCCTTAAACATGTCTTTGGAATTTTTCTGACGAGCCGACTCTGTGGGACTTGGGTTCAGTGTCTTCCCTAAGGACACTTTGACATCTAGCCGAGAGCAGGGACCGAACCACCGACCCTGTGGTCGACTGCCTAACCAACTGAGCTACAGCTGCCCCAGTGATGGAGCTGGATGTAATGTTAAGGGATCTCATAGGAAATTGGAATGAATCCTGAATGTATGTACCAACTTTCGTGGCGATCGCTCACTCAGAAAGACCTAATGGCTGACATTTTTGGTTTTCAGGGTTAGAGGTCATATGTAGGAATGACGTGGAAAATTTGGAGCAGAGCAACGTAGGAGGAATTTTACTGGAAATATATGACCTACTGCTGCGCTATGAAAAGTCATGGATTCATCAACGTGAATCAGAGGCTGTATTTGTGTTAGGTGTAGAGATCTTTCAGTCTGAAAGACCGACTTTGACAGCTAGAGCTGATAGGATGTATTAATGGAGAGATTCACATTTTGTTGTAAAATAAATGTAAAGGTTTTTCTTGCTGTAATCATTCCTGCTAATCATGCCGACCACGACTTGATCTTTTCCTAAAGTGCTTGCAAGTGATCTTTGTTAAAACGCGTTTAAAAGTTATGGTGCAGTTTATTAATTAAGAACTCGGTTTAAGAACTCTTGGAAGACATCCACTTAATTTGATTCTTTTGGAAGGTTGACGCCTCATGCTGTCTTTAAATAAATGTTTTACTTTAGACATTTTGCACGGAGCGAACTGTGGACTCTGCCCACAATCATTTACATTACACAAATTTTGCTCTTCGGAACTTAAAAGATTTGTTTTAATGGGAGAAGAGAAACCTGAGTTTTTGTTTTCAGACAGATTATAAAAAATGTGAACCCATCCGTTCAATGTTTCAAATGATTCTCTCATTCGTTCAGTCACAAAGAACCATCGTCATCCATGAGTTTTTAAATGGACGCAGATAAAAGTAATTTGATTGCAAAGACTAAGTCAGCTCTTCAGTTTGGGTTCATGTGAGAAGTGATTTTATTAATGCGAACTGCAGCAGGATAAAGGCCTTCCTTAACTGGCATCTGTTTAGTGGTGTATTATTCAAACATCAGCAGGCAGGAAGATGCTCGTGTTAATGCACATATGCAGGATGTCGTCCTCATCACAAAGAACTGATCTGTCGTATTACCCCTGGGCTGTTTGTAACATTACATTAGATCCTAAAAGATTTACAGCACTTAGACTGAAGTCCTGCCTCATGCTGTGGAGCCATACATTATTGAGGAGTGTTTGAGCTCCTGAAGTGGTCCCAAAGCAGGGGAGAGTTTGGCTTTTAACACACCAGCGATGGCCTAATAGGTCTAAGGTCATCGAGACTTCATTCCTCTGTGGCTGCAGCAGACAATAGTCTCTGTGTGTCCACACACAATGGATGTCTCAGGAGGAACAGGCGGCGTCTGCCCTCAACGAAAACAGAGAATAGGAGACTTGACGAGGAGGAACATTGAGTCTGTCTGTGATTACAATGCGGTGGAGTTTTAGTTAATAAGATTCAGCAGAGCTTTTCAGTCCAGAGCAGTACAGTAGCTGTTTACCCTGATATTATCTTACATTTTCCTCTAGTGCCTGAGGTTTGTTTGCTACATGTTTCAGTAACTTCAAATCCAAAGTAATAATAATTAGTTGAGGTTGGTGACTGCTGCTGGGAACACTCAACCTTTCCGTCCCTGCTGTCACATACATCACAATTATGTGGTGTTGTCAGTTGTGATTCACCTTTTAGCCGACTTCGTGACAAAGAGCTGATTATATTTTCATTGTGGCAACTTCGCTTGTGCCTCTGCAACTGTGTTCAGCAGTTTGCTTTTCATAAAAGCAAGCGATTCTAATGGCATGAAGTGTAAAAAATATCATTAAACATCTACAATTTTGGCAGTGATAAGATATTTTTAGACATTTGTTTCCTGAAGGCAAGTTGGTAGAGGCCTCAATAACCAATTCAAAGTAGAATTGTTTAATATTTGCTGTCACATGGGTCCAACTTGAGTTTGGGCTCAGCAATAAGCATTTACAGCTAGTTCAAAGCCCTTTTTTCGACCGTTTACACTGACATCACCATATGAACATCCTTTCCTCTTACTGCAGAATATCTTTTACATGAGCTGCCTGTCACAAGGACATAGACCACAAACTGAAGACAGATGACGCAACAAACAACAACTGGTGAGTGATTTATCTGGTGCTCCTGTCGAGGGTTCATTAGATGCCTAATGCACGTCTAATCTGATTCTAGTTTTAATCATTAAAAGCACAAACAATAGTGCTTCCCCCTCACAAAAACAGACGTTGATAAAAGTTGAGCCTCATCCTGTATTATAACCTTGTTAAGAGCTGCATATTATCCATGATAACACAACCAATCATCAGCCACTGCATTAGGTGTAATGTGATTGTAACTGGGAACTGAGTGTGTTATTTAAAAGTTTCCTGCTGCGCCTGCAAAACCTGCACTGCTCTGACACCGGTTTTTATTTAGGAGATGTTAATTATTGATCCGTGTGGAGAGAAATTAGATGAAGTTGAAATTATTTTTTATTTCAGACTGAAATCCGGATTTGTATGAGTACAAATGTCCTCCCCCCCCCAAAAAAAGACTTTGTCTAAGAATGTGTATTCTTGCGCGTGTGCATTAGCATACAGAAGTGTGTGCATTATACCTGGGATAAAACATCCAAAGTGAATTTGGCTCCAGTCACTTTGTGTCCCTCTGTGCCCATATTGTGTCTCATGTGTGGTTTGTGTCTCTTTGTGGCCTTTTTGCATGTATGTGTCATCATTTTGCATCACTCTGTGGACTGTGGACTCTCTATTTGTGGTTACTTTGTCATTGTGTTCATTTTGTGTGGGTTTATGGTCATTTTTGTCATTTTTATGCATCTCCTTGTGGAAGTTATTTATTTATTCATTTATTTGGTGTTTTCATTTTGTGTGCTTTTGTGGTCTTTTCTGTGTTGACTTAGCACTTCCAAAGAGACTCTGGCCCAGCCCCAACACGCTGTGAATTTTTTATTTTTTTTTATCAACGTGAGAAAAAAAAGGGTTGTGGCAACATTTAATAGACTCACATCTTACCCCTGATATCAATACATCAGTGACATTATCAGTGATCCACACAAGGTTAATCACAAGGCAAGAAACTAGGATACAAGATAAAGTATACAACATTATAAAGTATCATAAAACATGAATACCAATATATCAAAATCCCAGTAAATGTACTTCCTACCACTACTGTTTGCACAGTTAATTAAATTTTGTTCTGTTTTAATACGACTTCTGTTTTAATACGGTTGAAACTTGACAACTGGGCATAATTTCAGAATCGAAGAATCAAAGCAGATTTGCCATCCATCCCTACAGCTCAGTGCGATATGCTCTGCCTTTGCAGACCGGTGGAGGATGTGGTGGCTGGCCGAAAGGGGGCGCTCTGAGCATGCGCCAAATGAAGGAGCAGGAGAGGAGGAGAACCAAGATGGCGTCTTCAAAAACTGTACCGTTGCTCTGTTGTCTTGCATCATTTTACTTGCAAATTAACTCTTCCCTTTTTTTTTCTGAGCCTTGTTACAAACCCATCAGAGACGGAATACGAGACTCCGTCAGGTAAATGAACTTATAATGTTCAATTTTCACTGACGGTGACAAAGTTACATCCGATAAACTAATGGTAACGTTACTCCTCAGCTTTGATTTGGAGAGTTGACATGAACGTACACATATTAAAGTTATATGTAACCTGCATCTGTGTATCTTACAACTAAATGATGTCTTAATATTTATGAAGTACTTATCTAAGCTTGTTTGGTAATTAGCAATGGATCTGTATAGTAACCTTATTGTAACTTTACAGCTCTAGAGTAACGTACTTATGTTATTTCTGTTCACTTATATCAGCTAATAAAAAAGATTGAAAAAGAAAAAAATGATGGTAGTCAGACAAAATTGTCTGTATGCCAACCTGAAATAGATGAGATAGATGAGATAGATAAAAAAAAAAAAAAAGGTCTTTGAGATTATGTATAACTAGTATTTGTCTTCAAGAGCTTTAAGAATTATTCCACATATATTTAAGAATGGGAGGACACATTTGACTGTCCAGTACCATAGAATTATGTTTTTGGTTTAATATTGAAAACAATAGTAGGTACACGTTTAAGGTTTAACATTATGTATCACTTTTTGGCCCTTGAAAGAATGTTTGGGATATTATAGAGACAGATGAATGGCTTTTTTTTTCTCAGAATATGAATGAGCTATTCGTTTGTTTTGGTTTTGTCATGTGGTCTCTTTCAGCTAAACTTTTTCTCATTTGTATATGATTAAATTCCAGGAAAACAAATCTACAGTTAATATAATTCATTTTATTATTCTGCTGGGAAAAAAATGTTAATAAATGTTTTTTTAATGCAGAAGGGGTGAATTCTCTGAACATAACTCGATTTACAGCTTTAATTAAGGGATAATTAATTTTGAAGAGATGCGGATCTAGTTTGGGGAGTTATTTATCAGTGCTTTCAAACTGTATGCATTGCTCATACAATAGAGACTGTAATCACGGTCAACATCATTCAGCAGTCATCTAGATGACATCATCTGAACTCTTGATGTTTAATATAGAGAAGCCAGAGATAAACCATATGAAGCAAATTTGACCCAGAAGTGCTTTTCTTGGATATATCTATGTTACACAGGATATTAATCAACTAAAACTACTGACCACCTGTAATTGGACTGAGATTCATAGTCTGACCTCATCTGACTTGAATACCTTGCCTCTTGTCAAATAAATTGGGTTATTGTAGGACGCAGGCCAGGCCCCATGAACATGTGAATGTGTCGGACCTTCCTTTCTCCTGGGACTGGAGGAACATCAACGGGAAGAATTATGTGAGCATCACGCGGAACCAGCACATCCCCTACTACTGTGGGTCCTGCTGGGCCATGGGAGCCACCAGTGCACTAGCTGGTAACAAGGGGAAGGAGGGATGGCAGAGGGTTGAAAAAGGATAGGAGTAGAGATGGATAGAAGATGACACTGGTTTAAAATATGATACATGCAGTATGTGTATTTTATGTGACTTCAAAATATTTATTCCAATGTAATATTTGTATATCGATGTTATATTAACCATTATTAATGTTTACACAGCATCACATTAATGTGGCATCACTGGCACAGTCAGCATATATTACAGAGCTGCATCCAGAAGGAAAAAAAGAACATTGTGACATCAGTATTTTTTTTGTGTGTGTCCTAGATCGTATTAACATCAAGCGTGGAGGAGCCTGGCCATTGGCGTACCTGTCGGTCCAGAATGTGATAGACTGCGGGGGGGCGGGCTCTTGTTACGGAGGAGATCACCTGAGTGTGTATGCCTATGCACACAAGAGAGGCATTCCTGATGAAACCTGCAACAATTACCAAGCCAAAAACCAGGGTAACTATTCTAATGTTCTAACATGTTCTGTCAGCAGTTAAAGTGCACCACCAAAAGTATGTGGACAGAGGTGCATACTGTTTTTGATGTCCCTTAGTTCTAATTAGATTAATTTTTATATTTTAGACCAACGTGTTTTTTCTGCTTTTTAGCAGAGGTTAAAAAAAATACCCCTTCCTCTTTAAAGATGAGAGTATCCTTAAGCATAAATCCAAATCCATAAAGAAATATTTTTATTGTGTTGTCATGGAAGAACTTTTACCAGTGTGTGTGGTGCCCTGATTTCATGCAACATCTGTGGGATGAACTGGGATGCAGAATTTGACCCTGGCCTTATCTGCTGTACCATCAGTGGCCGGTTTCACTGCACTTGTGGCTAAAACGGGAGCAAGTCCCTGCAGCCAGGTCCCAAAATCTAGAGCAAAGTAGCTACAGCAGATGTAAGATGTGTTGTCATGTTGAAGAGTCAACATTTTTCAATTTTGTCATATGTAAGGACAGATATATTTGAACTGAATTAATACAGTAAAAATTCACCGTAAAGAATTAAAACACCATCCTCTTCACAGAGTGCAACCTGTTTAACCAGTGTGGTACCTGCTCCTCTGAATCGTGTGCTGTAGTGAAGAACTACACTGTATGGAAAGTGGGCAACTATGGAGAAGTATCTGGAAGAGACAACATGAAAGCTGAAATTTACACCAACGGGCCCATCAGGTAGATAAAGTCGTCCGTTCCAAATCATTTGTAATTATTCCTCCACCTACTTGTACTTCCTCCGTATGAAGGAGGAGATTCAGCTTTTCACTGAGCAGTTCTTAATCACAGTGAAGTTTTTATTATTAGATTGATATTTAATAATTTCTAAAACCTTCGAAGTGTACGATTTACTGCATTTTAAAGACAAGTCTTTAAATACAGTCAATCTTGTAAAATTAAACCTTCCTGTTACAGAAAACATCTTACATAGATTCTTTTTCATATTCTGTCCATTTATGGTGAAGACCTGTCTTATTTTAGCTGTGATTCTTTTAGTAAAGTTTCAGTTTTAGTAGCTTTGTATTGTTTTTATAGTTATTCTTAAGTTAAGCCTTACGTTGGCTCTTCTCACTGTTCCCTGCAGATACAGTGGGGATCAAAAGTCTAAGACTAAATCAGAAATCTGTAATACTTTCATTTAAACCTGGAAATAAACAGAAGTGATGACAGATTCTGTTCCGTATTCTGTGATAGCTTGTGGAATTATTTTCAGAAACAACCTCCTCACCACCACCTCACCACTGCACAAATTTCTCACTCATATTTCTCATACTTCACTCCTTTAGTCTTTAAATGTACTGAGCTACAGGCTTAGTACATGGCTATAAACCCTTTTGATGATTATATTAATTAGTCTGTTTTTCATTCTATAATCTACAACTGTAGGTTTTCGGTTGTCCACGGACCACAGGGTCAGTGGTTCAATCCCGGGTCCCGGCTGTATGTTTCTATATGTATAAGACACTGAACCCCTAACAGCCCGTTCCCTTCCCCAGCTTTGCAGTGCCGGTCCAAGCCCGGTAGAAGTTGGGGAGGGTTTGACTCTTGGTGTGGAAGAGTCAGGAAGGGCATCTGGCGTAAAAACTGTGCCAAATCAACATGTGGACAAGGATCCGCTGTGGCGACCGTGAACTCACGGGATAAAGGACAATATAATAAATCTACTACTGTATTTTTAGTGTCCTTGGAAATAATTGAATTTCACACAGTGAAACATTGCATCCCCACATTGCAAAGGACTCATTTAAGTTACAGCTCGGTGGAAAGCACAGAGCAGAAAAATCTGATTTCTGACCCTTATTTAAACTCTTATTTGAGATTCATCACACCCTTTTAGATATCAAATAAACATGAACAGACAAAACAATAAAATTTTTCAGGTGCGCTTAAAAGTCTTCAGAAACTCCTCTCTTTTTGTTTTTCAGTTGTGCCCTGATGGCCACCAACAGCCTGGTGAAATACTCTGGAGGGATCTTCTCAGAGTTTCACATCCTCTCTTTACCAAACCACATCGTGTCCGTGGCTGGTTGGGACGTGGCAGAGGATGGGACTGAGTACTGGGTTGTGAGAAACTCCTGGGGAGAATTTTGGGTTAGTTAACTAAGCTGAATCCCATCGGTTCACTCTTGAGTTTTGGGGATTCACAGCCACTTGGGCCACACACTAAACAATATTTTTGTTTGCTTCTCTTTCAGGGAGAACATGGATGGGCGAGAATAGTTACCAGCAACTACAAAGGAGGCAAAGGGAACTGGTTTAATTTGGGCATTGAGAAGAACTGTGCCTATGGTGATCCTGTTGTGTCATAGACACTGCTGGAAAAACTTTAGCTTTGTTAAATGTAAGGTTTTTATTCCTATATGCTGATTATTTGCATCCATTGGAGAATTAAAAAAAAATCCTAATTTTTGTTAAAGTTAAAAAAAAAAACTTTTAGCCAATTTATGCCAAAAGACAATTTACTATTTTACGCCTTTTTTTTTTTTTTGCTGAAGTTTTTCTTGGAGTCCGGTTCAGGCCAAGAAACACGTTTGGCTTGTAATACCAGTGAGGTGGATGTTGTTTCTGTCGGCCAGAACCACATTCACCGGTAACTGCATGTTAGCTTCAGCTACAGACATGAGAGTTGAAATAATTTTCTTTAACTTTCCCCAAATTTTCCAAACTTTCCTTTTTAAGTTTTCCATTTTTATCATTATTTACAAAACCTTACAAAATTAATATTGACTAAGAAATGTAATCTGTTGTTGGTCTGTTGAGGTGGTTGTGGCTCAGTCGGCAGAGCTCTTGTCCATGAACTGCGGTTCCTCCAGTCCACATGTTGAACTGACCTTCGGTAGGATCGTGAGCTCTGGGTTGACAATCTGCTACAGAATTTAGTTTTAAGCTCTGTCATAATCACATGTTCTTCACCTCAGGCTCATTATCA
This sequence comes from Channa argus, assembly GCF_033026475.1. NCBI lineage: Eukaryota > Metazoa > Chordata > Actinopteri > Anabantiformes > Channidae > Channa > Channa argus. The sequence continues at coordinate 19,381,361 of NC_090210.1, forward strand.
CACATTTCTCAGGGAACCGTTCCTTCCAACAAGAGACGAGCCAAGTCAGTCATATTTAAATTCAACTGTGAAAGACGACAGCAAACGGCTTTGAATAAGTGTCTGGAGGCTGATCAGTCAGGTTAAGTGAACATGAGGTGAATCTAGTTGGAGACAGTTTCACATTATTTAATCTATCTCCCTTTAACACGAGCTTCCTGACATTTTTCCCAAACATGCAAACCTGATTGACATAGCACCCAATGTTTTTAAAGGGTCAGTTCTTGGATAGAAGAAATGAATGTTAATTAAACTCTAAACTTTTCATAGTTTTTTAGTTTTTTGGTAGAGGTACAGTTTGCTCCATAACTTTTTATTTATTTGTATGTATTTTTTATTATTATTTGTTTTTGGAGAGGTGGTGTCAATGCCTCCAGTGACAGAGGCTGTATCATACTATAAAACTGTATCCTTAGCTATTGTGAAGGGGGGCCTGGTGGCTCAGTGGTAAAGCATTGGGATAGGATGCAGAAGGCCGCTGGTTTGATGGTGCCGGTCCCCAACCTGGATATAATGAAAGGGTTGCCAAATATACGTGCGGAACAAGTTCCCCTTTGGTGACCCCTGAAGGGACAAGCTGAAAGCCCCTGATCTTTGCTACAACTCGTGGGATCCATAGAAGTTACATGTCGTAGCCTTGAAAAGGCCTCATTTGACATTTCTTTTATGAGACACATGGAACAAATCTGGACTAAACTAAATCAACAGAACTTTAGTCTAATCCCAAAGAGTATAAATAGAAATACATCCGAAAGCAATAATATTGTAAATATACATGCAATACATGCAACAGATAAATAAAATGTGGAAGATTCAGATTTTCTTTAATTTATGTGGCTTAAAACAGTATTATGATATATTATTGTCTCTGTATTGACCTCAAATAAATGTTTACAGTGACATGGAATCAATACGTTCAGAGACCTCGTGTTTGGTTTGAAAATTGTGGGAAAGGGACGTAAGTGGGAACCCCCTGTGGGGAGGCCTTACAGGTCCCGCAGACAAGAACAGCTTTTGTAACATAATGAAGTGTGACATGCTGTATTGTTTCAGAGGAGAGGCACCTTCAAGTCAGGCATTCAGTCTATTGTATAAGTGAATCTCTCGGTGTCCATTTTTGGGCTTTAAACGAGAAAGAGTTAAGCCGTTAAAGGGGTGAAAGTGCAGTTTGAGGCTGAAAGTAAATACTCTTTGTATCCACAGTGTGCCAGGCAGCACATCTGGAGGGGAGCAGTGATTGCGCTCTCCACCCTTTTGGTTTCTAGAGACTAAAATACTCGTGATCAAAAATCTGTATACTAAGATGTTTTCTCTTTTTAGTCACACTGTCCTTCATCAGTTCCTGTCTGTGCTGCTGCTGCTGAACTGCTCTGCCTTTTCACTCTTGCAGCTTCCTCTTCTGTCCTGTGTGCAAGCCAAGTAATGCAAGAGAGGCCTAGTAAATGCAAGAGAAAGCCTTTTTGTTAGGTTCAGGGTGAGAACAGGACAGAAGTGACGGGTAAAGACTCCTCCTCTTCTTTACTTGAGCAAGCAAGCGTGCATGATTTGCAAACCAACTGGTTTTGCAGGTAAATGTAGTATGAGCACATAATCAGTACAGAGCTTTGTTAGAGCTGTAAGTAATTGCAGTTATGTTAGAGAAACTGCAGACTGCTTCTAGTTTCAGTGCTGACAGAGCTGCACAGATAAGACTGCTGCTGATTAGATTTCTGCTCCTAATCATTTAATCTCATTTGTCCCATAGTTGTTGGCTCCTTTCCCCCGTTAGTATTTGTGTGGACAGACGCCAGATTTACCGATCAGTGATCACATCTATTAGCAGAACTGTTTTATAATTTCCGGGCTGATAACATAGTTGTTGTGTTTTTTTTAGTCTCACATCTGCAAGCTACATATCTCCCATGTCCTCTCCTCCAAAACACTGTCAAGCTACATGGTGAGAACAGGAGAAAAACAGGAAGTGAGCTGATTTTTTGCTTTTCAGTTGAGTAATATTTGCCACATCTGAAATAAGAATTGCATGACTACTGCACCACACTTCCTGATTAGAAGTAATATATTTACAATTTTACATGAAGAACAAACAACCGCTCACCGTTTGTGAAGCCATACAGTTCTGGTCCTGTCTGCAAGTACTTGAGTATTTTCACTTCATGTTACCTTATATCTATAGCTTTACAGTACAACACTATTTCCAAATAATTTTGGAGGCTGTGTAAAATGTTTTAACCAACATTTAAAATGTGTATTTAATAAAACTTGTACAAAAAACAGAAATTTTATTGACTTTTATAACAAAAGTGTGCAGAATAATAACTGCTCCTCCAGATGTGCTGGTAAAGTGTCTCAAGGTAACACCAGAGATTTTAAACCTTAATTTAATAATGATTTCTGGAAAAATTTTACTTATGAGGCTCATCCCAAACAAATGTGTTTGAGCTGTTTTTTGTATTAACAGCTGAATCAAACTAATGCGGAGAGCAATCAGTTTTGTGTTATTATAGTACTTTGTGCAGATTACTTTTGACTTTGCGGTGTTTTTCTACATTTTTGTCAAAAAAAGGCCAAAGTAAATTGACCATGATTCTATGATGTACTAAATAAAGGAAAAGGCGAAAAGGTGTTTAGATTCTACATTTCGTTCTCTGAGGCAAATAGAGTTTCCGTTCACTACATTGTACTAATCCATTCTGTTATACTGAGGTTTTATTCCTTAATAAATTGTTTAAGCACTAGGAATGAATTTCTGATTGTTCACTTCTTATTGAACTTATTAGATGTGAACCTTATTGTGAAACGCTTGTGTCGAACCTTTTATTTTGAAACCTGCCACTGGAAGTCTTGTCTCCAGCTTTAACCGTTAGGAGACGATCGCAGAGGTGGCAGGTTTCCGTTCTCCCTCCTCGCGAATTTTTAACTTGTTTTTTTAATCTCATATCCCGACTCGATCGGACTCGACACGAAGCGTTTTTGAAACTTTTTTTTTTGTTGTTGTTGTTGAGTCGTCGGACGAGTCTGCCATGAACATCACACGGCTGGAGACCTGACCAGTCGGGTCTGGACGAGGTGAAGATGCCTCATGGACCGCTCCATCACCAGCAGTGCTCCAGTTCAGGGCATCCCAGACGCCGAATAACAAAGACATGCCGAGGTTCAGCGTCAGATGGATGGTTGCGGCGGTGCTGATTCTCGTGGTCGGCGGTGCTTTTTTCTTCTGCGAGTATCTCATCTACTTCCCGACTATCTTCAAGTGCGCCTGGCCGAAGATCAGCCACGCGCGAGGCGCGGGGGACATCAACGGCCGGCCGATGGACTCAACGGTCCGCGCCATGGTGCTGTCGGACACGCACCTCCTGGGAGCCGTCGGTGGACACTGGTTCGACAAGCTAAGGAGGTAATCACGTTGGTTTTCATTTCAAAGCATCGCTGCCTCTGTGTGGAGCGATTTGTAAACAAACGCAACGAATAACCCCCGACATATGTTCCCAAACGCGCAGGGAATGGCAGATGGAGCGGGCTTTCCAGACCGCGCTGTGGCTGCTCAGGCCCGAGATAGTGTTTATCCTCGGGGATATCTTCGACGAAGGCAAGTGGAGCTCCCAGAAGGTAAAGTAGGGCTCCCTTTCTTTCGCCACCTTCTTGCTTTGTCTGCACACCCACAGTGCTCATGGTGGTGGTGGTGGTGGTGATGGTGTGACAACACTGTGTGCGGATGCAGAGCAGAGGCCAGTGCACTCCAGTCATCATCCCCATCTTCATCCTCTGCCATCCAGGCCCGAGAGGCTGCAGGTTTAGAGGAAAGCATCAATGGCTGCATGCAGCCTCTCAGCCTTCATGCCTCCGTGGTAAATGACATCCACGATGCTTTATATGTGTGTGTGTGTGTGTGTGTTTGTGTGGGTGGGGGGTACAATCCCCTGGGAATTCTCACACATCTATTATTGGCTTGTCAATTGGGATCCATCAAACGGGATAAGAGAGAGAGACGAAGTGGTGAGCAAGCGTGGCACAGAAAGCGAGCTCATTAAAACAGAAAACAGAGGGTGCAGACTGTAAAATATTCATGAATTTACCGTGTTCCCTCCTCTGCTTCTTCATTTTTACACTTGTTTTACTTCTCCTCTACACGGATGGCTATAAGCACGCAGCTCTTTGAATTAGCAGAGAGAGAAACAATGAAAAGTCAGGCTGCAGCTACTCATTTCTCTTTATGAATTTCTACATTTAACAAATTGAATTACATATCAGGAATTAGTGACACATTCCCAGGCCCCAAAATCACGACTTTAAAATAGTTTTGTCTAATGATCGGAAACACATTTTTTTCCCCTTTGAGCAAATTTTCCCCTTTGAGATTTTTGCCAGTGAATTGATTGTTTACATTGAAATTGTTTCAGAACTAATTGAAAGCAGCATCAGGGAGGTGTGTGAAGTCACATCAGTGCGAAAACCATCATGTAAACTCACAACACTGAGGGAATTAAAGCTCCTTTGTGCCACTTTGGCCCAAGCAGGTAGTGCATTTTATCTGGAGCCTGAATCAAAGCACCGGTGCTCGACCACCCATGGGGGCTGTGGGTGACCCTTAGAGATCCCATTAACTCCTACGAGCTTCCCAGGGGACTTTCCTTTTCCTTCCTAATGAAGGGCCTCCAGTGAAACCAGCTTCAGCCGTGTTGTTGTTGTTTCTCTGCAGCACTGGGAGGATGACGTGCGCCGCTTCCACAGGATGTTCAGACACACCACGGACACAGAACTGGTCGTACTGGTTGGAAACCACGACATCGGGTTTCATTACGAGTAAGGAAATGTTTTGAAGCCAAACAGTTTTATTGCCTTCAGCGTTCAACCTTTAGCCACGGAGTCAGGCTGGTTCTACCACATTGCTGTAGGTCATGTAGCGTTCAAGGAAGGATTCCTGATAAAACAAGAACTTTGATTTCCCCATTTGTTACTTATTAAACCTCAGCATGACAATTTTTAGTCCTGTTATTCACTGCTGTACTGTAATTACAGCAACATGTGACGTCTATTTGCCTCAAAAAGTCACTAGTGCAGACAGTTATCAGCCCCTGAAGAAATGTCAATAAAGGTCGCATATTGTGACACTGCAGAGCTGGCAAACAATTCCAGCAAAAGCACTTGGTCTACATTACATAACCTGTTAGGAAACATTAGACTAGGAGAGAACTAGTGGAAGTTTACTGATGTACACTGTGCAGTGACCACAGCCAGGTTTGTGCTGCGAGTAGAGACACTGACGTTGTGTCTGCTGTAAACTTTGTGACAATGTAGGACTTTTGAAGGGGATACTTTCTTGTGTCATCATCGACAAATCCCCCCGAAAAAGGCCAAAAGCAATGATGCATCCACCCATGTGACTGTAACTTACTAAAACGCGGTGTAGCTTACTCGCCCCATTGTTGTTCACAGCCATCAGTGAGTCACACAGTCGCACCAGGTGACATGTTCCTTCGTTACTGAGAACAAACACTCTGCGGTTTATTTCGAGTCAGTCCCACGTACACTGTCCTGCTCCTGTAAATACCGTCTAGAACTCAACACGGGTACTCATCTGTGGTCGGAAATACTTCCTAGCAAATACACTGTGCTCTTTTGGTTAAATAGCATTTGCTAAAATGTACAGTGCCCATTTGAGAGACTTGTATCTTAGAATGAAAATGTAGAAAAAGAATGAAAGAGAGCTGATGTTGATTTATGGGATTTATTTATGGGACAGTGAGGAAAATGAAAACCACAGCTTTTGCATACGATTTGGACCCACCTTTAAAATCAGGAATTACAGGAATAATCAGACTGTTTAAAGGGAGGGAGTGTACAACACTGAGGTTATGTTTTTAAATCCCAGGATGAAAAGTGCTCTAATCAAAATCTGCATTACTGATTAGAGTCGTTGGTGTTTCTGTAACTTTCAAATTCTCCATAGTGATAGTGTCCCGTCTGAGCAGACTTCTGGAGTCAGTGTTCTGCAAGTTTACACAATATATGCAACAACAACAAAACATTAAAAAAGAAGAAGCCAAAATCCTACTCTGTTTGTTTCAAGGAAGTGGAAGAATTATCACCAAGAAATAATTAATGCTTATTAGGAAAATTAGACCATGTACCATGTTTTATATCTTCCTTTAAGTGCCATTGTGAAAACATGGTAAAAATGTTTTAAGCATAATTTGTAAATATTGCGGTTTGGGGACAATATGAAGTCATCTTGGGCAAAGCTACAATTGATTGGATAAAGAATGAATTTGAAGTGATCAGCAGAAATTCCTAACCCCTACATTACCGACCCTTCATGTTCACGTGCTGACACGCTGGTGGATAGATGATAATAATGACGTATGTGTGTTTGAACATCACTCATTCAAGTGGTTCCAAAATTCTAATAAGTTGATCAATTTAAAATGACAAAATATAATATGACATTAAATACAAATGATAAAACAACATGCTATTTTTATACAACACACCAAAACAGTCGCAGTCTGTTGTGAAGAGCTCATATATTTATCTTTGACACAGAAGTTAACATCCTTTCTGAGCCTTCATGTTTGGTGTTCGATTGCATTCTACTGCAGAGATGTTGCATTTATTGCGTCCACCCCCTGTGTAATCAAGGGTTTTTATCAGAAGCTGTTTGTCTTCATTTCTCCAGGGGAAGCAGTGTTGAAGGAAAACACACGAAACAATCCCACAGTTGGGATATTTGAAGTCTGTGATTCAGAAATGTGGGATTATGTAGACACGCAGCGGCTCATGTGCGCTCTGATTCCACTCGTGCAGCGGAAAGTGAAGTGGCACAGCTCTTATGTAACTGCCCGTGACAGACAGAGAGACAGACAGACAAGACAGACTGGGCCGCGGGTTTTGGTGACGAGCGTGCTGTTGTGTCTCCCTGCAGGATGGACTGGTTCAAGCTGCAGCGCTTCGAGAAAGTCTTCAACGCCTCTTCCACCCGCATCATCACCAAAAAGGGAGTCAAGTGAGTGACAGGAGGATGCGCACCAAAGATGTGACTCAGCAGGCTGACAGGTCACAGGTTAAATCCCCTGAGTCGGTCTGCAGCCAAACAAAAAAGTGTCTTTAAACAGACATTTGCAGAGATGTCGTGCTCTGAAGTAGGTGTTAATACAAATTATATAACAAATTACAAGTGCAATTTCTGATGTCACTCTGTGTGGTGCAGCTCTGTTTCCAAGGTGCTGGTGATGTATCACCTACAAGAAACATACCAGAAAGAAACAAAGCAAAAATTAGTTAAAGTAAATTTGAGGTTTTTAAAAAAACAAGGATGTGTATTGGTCATAGCAGTGAGTTAGTTTTTGGGTTTTATCGTGTCTCATGTTCCAGATGAAGAATTCCTTGATTTCTATACAAAACTGGTCAAAGAATAACTTCAGTCATTTTCAAATCTAATCATATTGTCCGCAATCACCTTACAGATGCTAAAACCAACACTGAACCTTCTCTTAGGGTTAGTTAGTCGTCAGCCTGCAGCCTGGATCAGCTTGTCCGTCTGTTGTCCAAAAACTATTATAAACACAATTCTTCATTCCAAAACACATCAGTATTGATGGGACCAAACCTCCAGCTGTGCTACTTAAAAATGGGCCCATCAAATATTTGGAATGAAAAAAGGCTGTATGAAAGTCTGATAACGCCAGAGGGACAATGGAGACTGCAGATTGACAGTTAAGCAGTTTGATTCAGTGTGTGTGTGTGTGTGTGTGTAAGTGTGAGGCCTTGATTGTTAACAATATGATTAAATCATAAAGTGACCACTTCTTTTGACTTCATTATTGTTTTCTGATGTGGAGCTCCCTGTGCTTTACCTCTCCTCAGTTTTGTGCTGGTGAACAGCGTGGCCCTGCACGGCGACGGCTGTCCCATCTGCCAGTCGGTGGAGAAGGAGCTGATCAAACTCTCCAGAGACCTCAACTGTTCTCTTCAGGTGGGAGGAAATTTCTAGACTTCAGCCGCACACTGTCAGCGCCTCAAACACACCGTGGAACAAATGCTCTTCAATTATAGCCAAAGCTCTGTGGGATCTATTGGTAGAGCTGGTGTCTTATTATTTTTACACATGCAGGTTTTGTAAATGCAAAGTAAAAGCAGCGACTGATTGTTTCTCCTTCTTGCAAACAACTGAAATGTCCTCGACGCAGGACGAGTGCAGAGATGCGGATAGGAGGTGGAAATGTTGGCTGAAGTTTCAGGGGTGAGCGTGTGTGTGTGCGATGCAGCTGATGAATTCTTTATGTTGTCTTTCCTGCAGAGCTCGCAGTCCGGCAGCGGCATGATGGACGGCTGTGAAGGCTCCCAGCTCTATCCTCCTGCACCGCCCATCATGTTGCAGGTAAATTGTTCACTCGGTGCACGTCTCTCTCTCTGTCTTTGCCTCCTTTGTCTTAATGCAGAAAAGCAAGCTGAAAGTCTCCGATTAAAAAGTTTCATTTTTGATTATTAACTCACGATGGAAAAACTGGCCCGTTCATCAGTGAGTTATGGGACGATGAGCCCCTCGACATAGAAAAGTGAAAGGCCACTGACTGCTAAAGACTCAAATGTGGCTTTGCATCTCGTCTGTGAAGTTGTTTTTGTGAGCTTGTTTCCTTTGTGTTCATTTTTTACCTCTTTTGATGTAGTTTTGTGTATGAAGTTGTTTCTGAGGTCACTTTGCAGCTTTCTGAATTCCCCTCTGTGTTCTTTTCTATTTCCTCATGTTCATACTGTGTCTCTGAAGTAATTTTGTGTTTCTATGTGGCCGCTTGGCAGCTTTTGTGTTTTTGTATTTGATTTGTGTCTCTTTGTGTGTTACTTTATGTTTGTTTGTCATTTTGTTTCCTTGTGGTCACATTTTTGTAGCTTACTGTGTTTCCTTTGCACTTGATTTGTGTCTTTACGATGGAATTTTGTGTTTGTTTTGTGGGTTTGATGTTTTTTGACACTGTTTTTTTTTCATTGTGTGTGTTGTCACTTTGTGTGTTTTATATGTGCTTTGTTGTGTTTTTTTTTTTTTTTGGTCACAGCATTTTAGGCTTTTCTTGTATTTCTTTATTTCACTTTGTTTTGTCACTTTGCAGTTTTTTAAAATATATATTTCACTTGTATTTGTATGATGTTGATATGATGTTGGCTCATACAGAGATATATGAGCCAGAAAGGTCAGAGGGCAGGTTGCTCAATTTACTGTGGTTTATTGTATGAACTATGAAGCATTGTCTGCGTCCACCTGATAGGAAATGGACCCCTTGAGTGATAGCCCACCAAAACTTAATGCAGACTGTAACTACAGAAAGTGTGTTGGAGAAGACTTTATCACCATTAAAGCTACTAAAGGTTGTTAAAACCGCAGTTTTCATGTCAGGATCCATGTGTTGGATTTAGTGTCACTCTGTCTTTTAGTTCCTTCCAGTCGGCCGTTTCACTTTGTATTCAGAGTGAGCAGAGAGCCCTGGGTTTTCGGTTTCTGCTCTGTTAATATTTTGCGGCTGGTACCTCCAAGAATCAGTCTCTTAGTTTGATACCTTGCTCCTGTTAGTACGTATCATGTTACCTTGCTGAAAAATGAAATGAAATGCATTTTAGTTTATTATTCATGCTAAGAGTAGTTGTTAAATTTTGTTGTTCACATAAAAGCTGTTTTGCTAATATTACCTAGTAAATAAACTCCTCAGTAGCTCAGCTGGTTAGACAATCGTCCATGGACCACAGGGTCAGTGGTTCGATCCCCAGTCCCAGTTTCGTGGCGAAGTGTCCTTGGGGAGGACACTGAACCCCCAATTGCTTGGGTGAGCACCTCGCATGGCAGCCACCGCCATCAGTGTGTGAGTGTGTGTGAATGGGAATGTATGAGTGGCCATTTACCATTTAAAAGCCGAAGAGAGATAATCCTGTGTGCTCTGCTCTGCAGCACTATCCTCTGTACAGGGTGAGTGATGCCGGCTGCACAGGACAGGATGCTGCGCTGCCTGAAGAGCGACACCTGCTGTTCAGAGAGAAGTATGACGTGCTGTCGAAGGAGGCCTCTCAGAAGGTGAGTGATCCGCAGTCTCCTTGCACTGAAGTGGTTTTAATCGAATTAAAATAAAGTACACACACTCCTGCCAGAAATACAGAAACGACAGATGGTGACGAGGAGGTGAATGTGGGTTTCTCTCCTCAGCTGCTGCAGTGGTTCAAACCTCGCCTCATCCTGAGCGGACACACCCACAGCGGATGTGAGGTTCTCCATGACAACAAGTACCCAGAAATCAGCGTGCCGTCATTTAGCTGGAGGAACAGAAACAACCCCAGCTTCATCCTGGTGAGAACAAGCTGCTCCAAACTTCTCCAGTACTGTGGATCATTTACCAGAAAAATAAGATGACAGCTCTTGAGTTCTCCTTATACTGAGATTGATTTTAGGAAAGATTTTACTTAATGCTCGAACTTTAAAAAAAAAAAAAAAAAGATGTGCTGTCACTTTTTATACTGTTTAAAACAGAAAATTGTGTTAAAAATTCAGTCGATACAATCTATTCACATTAGACATTTTTGATGATTAATTATTTAAATTAAACTTGATATACACTTTGTTATAATCGGACAGTATTTATTGCAGTACTACTGTTAAATCTGTTAACTTTCACAAAGCCACAATTTGTTATTTTATTCTAAAAAAGGCTCTAAATCTGCCGTTCATAATCTCAGGATATAATATTCCACATGTGGTCTTTCCTCTAAAAGGGATTTGCAGTTCAGTGTTCTTGGTGCTTTTATATCACAAGACCTTTAACAGTAGATGTAGTTTTTTCTTAAACCAGTTTTCACAGAACTGTGATAGTTGTCAGAGTTGCAAACACCTACATTAAGTACAGATCATATCCTGTGATTGAAAGCTCCAGAACAGCTACAAAATGGACTTTGTTGGGTTTTTGTTTTATTTCACGTGTTATGTTTCTGGTTTGTTTCCCCCCAACCCCTCACCCCCACCCACCTAGGCCTCAGTGTCTCCCAGCAGCTACGCTCTGTCCAAGTGTTTCATGCCGGAGGAGAGCACGGTGATCGGTGTTTACTGCTCGGCCGGCGCCTGCCTGCTGCTGCTGTTCCTGGCTCACTGTCTGTGGATGAAGGGCCTGCTGCAGTGCCTCAGCCTCTGCCTGCTGGGGAAGCACAAGTCACTCTGAACTACATTTGCACCGGGACAGAGACCAGTCGGTAACTACTAAATGTGAGGATTTGGAGATTTGTTTGTCCAGATGTTTCGCGGCACTGTGATGGACTTAAATATATATTCTAAATGTCTTTTAAGGACACACAGTTTATCACTGCTGATTATGTGGTTGTAGCCTGTGATCACAAAGCAGATATGGTGCCAAACTATTGTTTCACATCACCAGTCAAATTTGTTTTATCTTCCTTGGATGTACCACACGGGTGGCACTTGATGCATCAAGACAATGAGGCGTAAGTGTTAGATACTTTCACAGAATTAAGAAAATTTAACCATAATGTAAATACTAAGTGTCCTGATCCGAATTACGGAGGTAAAGTCAGATGTTCTCTGGCGTTTTTGTCTCTTCCCTCTGACGGTTAACTCCATCTGATGTAACCACACGGATCATCTCACACTTGTCTGTTGTAAACGTCCCACCCGGGTTTCTCGTTGTTTTTCTGATGCGTATCTGAATATATTTATTGCTGACTTTCTGTGCCAAATGTTTGTGAGGGTTTTTTGCCAAATTGTTGAAGCGTTTCTGACGAACTGTACATAATAAAACTAGAGTCTTGAGAGACGTGTGAGTTTTATGGTGTAAACATGCTGTTGTTGTTTCACGATCCAAAGCCAAATCGCTCTGTGATAAAAATACAAAATATAAAAGGTTTTAATATGTTCAAGTTTTTTCAAAAGCTTAAAATTGACAACAGAGAAATGAAATTAGTGACTACTTGTGTCAGTTAAGACATTTTTGAGACACATGGCCACACACAGACACAAAATGACTGAAAAAAGACACAAAAGACCAAATCGTCACAGTTACGCTAAAGAGACAAATAACCACAAAACATATACAATAACTGAAAACTACACAGTGGCCTTTTTTTGTTTTGTTCTTTCCTTTTAGCAAATGATTTAGAATTGCAGTCGTGTTTTTCCCTGCGTGTCAGTCGAAACACATGCTGCAAATGAAATGATGCTGTATTATATACAGTATACGTCATGGTAGAGGGTTTTATTCGCACTGGCCACTCTTAACTCTGTACACTTATAAAATCTGGGGACTACGTAAAAAAAAGTAAAACCTGGATTCAGGAGAGGTGCAGTTTTTTAGTTTCTTACATTAAGTTTAGTCAATGCATTAGAAATAAAGTAATGTAAAATAAAATGATTTTCAAATAAATCATAGGCTTTTTTCATTAGTTTTTTTCATTTACCTGCACATCTGTGGTAAACTTCTGTCATAGGAAAACACTGGTGTTACCACTTTTACATCTTTCATTAATGAACGGATCTGAGCTGTGTCCCATGTAAGACGTGACAAGAAGGCCGGATCCAGAAACTGCTACATCGTACTTATCAATTTTCAGTTTCATTATTTACACCTGCTTATTTCTTCTCGTGTCAAAATGTCTGGATCTCTGATTAACTTCAGCCTCAGCCGCCTTGTTTGGTGTGCAGAGCCATTCAATCTAAAGAAACTGTTGTGATTTCCTCAATATTACAGCTTAGAAATAACAAAGATACTGTTCCCAGCTTTGACCAGTCACATACACTCAGTGGGCCGTTTATTTGGTATTAAAAATTGTTTAATGTAATGCAACAGTTTAATCAATCAGCGGTTTTATGATGTTCAGTTTCTGAGACGTGTTGATTCAACTTAATGGTTGATTGGAAAATAGAGTTTTTGCAGCAGTTGAACTGTACTGCATTATACTGACAGGCGTTTTTATTACTAATTTAATTACTATACATATATAACAAATGCCTCGTTGCATAACGAGGGGCTTTAATACCATGGTGGGATGTACCTAATAAACGGGGAATTGAGCTATGTTGAAAGAAAACACCATTGAAAAAAAGCGGCCCCCTGTTAAAAGCCATTTAAAATGTTAAGTATAAAATTATTAGGTCAATAAACACTTCAATATAACACTATCTATGCAGAATGTCTAGTTCGAAATTAATTAATGTGCCATCATTGGATTATTGATGCATTAACATCTCTTCAATGTAGTAGCCAGTAAAGATTGAGCTTATTTAAGGGACCTAGACATTATTGATGATCAAGTTTCTTAGATTTACTTTATGCACTGCTGGCTCGCTCGTGAGTTTAACACTAGATGAGATTATGCGGTTTGTCAACGAGATACTGAAAGTAAAAAAAAAAAACAAGCAAAAAAACAAAAAACAAAACACCAAACCTATAGTTAAAATATGTGGAGTTAAAAAAAAAACAATTATCTTAAAGTAGCATTAAATGGAAAATACCTCAAAACTCCACTTGCCACTAAAATGTTGTTTTTGTGTAGAATCTCCCACGGCTCCCACACCCAAAACCATTCTGGACACAACTCGACAACAAGATGAAAATAAAGCAAAGTCCTCTAATGTGCCTCTTTATTTAAAGAAAATAAAAATGTCATTTAAATCATCCTCCCAGGCCAAACAAGGTTTCTGCACCTCCAGTCAGTTCACTTTCTTTCGGGGATAGACGTGTACTGTAGCAGAAGAAAAGGCTGATGCTGTTTGTACAAGGAGAAGAGCTTGTCTTGTTGGGTGCTGCTCACACATTCATAGTGCCTGTGCCATTTGTTATGGCTCCAAAGGACCAAAGAATTACTAATATTGCACACTCTCATTTATTCATCTCCATTCTAAACATGCTTTCCTGTGTGTGTATGTATACATATTTACCGTATACATACATAGGTATGTACACCTAGGCACACACATAATTAAACATGTATAATTGTACATATATATTTATATAGACCTATAAATTTACATGTACATACATTTATAAAATTTTACACACAATACACACTTGTCCTCACACGCACGCGCGCGCGCGCGCACACACACACACATCCCACGCACTCATCTGTGAGTCTATGTTTGTTTTATGTACACATGCGCACAGGCACACACATCAGTAGAGATCTCAGACACACTTCATATTAAAAAAAAGTTGGTTCCTATTAAAACAACACCAGGTTGCAATTTGGACACTTTCAAAGGATTTCCAATGTTTGTTTAAAGCTGTGAAATTCAAAAAAACTAAAGAAAACAAAACATTTTTTTTTTTTAAAAAAAGGAGGGAAAATAAAATGAATAAAAGAAAAAAAAAAGGCATGGCGCTGCAACATCTGGTCTTCACTGCAGGTAAGTGGTTAATTTGCATAATGTATACAGGTTTTTAGGATTTTTTCCCTATTTTTTATTTTTTACTAAACAGCATTTCTCTTTTTTATAAACCAGAAAAAACTAAACTCTACAGAGAAAGTCCCCTACCCCGCAGTCTTCTGCTGCTGATAGAGTTTGACATCAAGCTGTACAGCGCAGTCGAAAACATACTTACATCTGAGCTCATTTACAGGTACAGCCATAATCAAGGCACAAAGATCTACAAGTAGATTTGTTTTTCTTTCAATTAAGTTGTACAAAATAATATTACATTTTACAGTCTGTACAGGATAATTCAGCCTTGCACAGTGTACAAGTTAACAAAAACAAAAGAACAATACATTTTTCCCGCCCGTGCCCACCCTCCTCTCCCCTCTAAGCTAAAAGGATGGTTTGTGTGGAAAAAAGGAGGCAGGTCCGAGTCCGTGGAGGCAGCAGGGCTAATGTGCACAGAGCTCAGTCCCCTTTCCTTCATTGAAATTCTTCCTCCCGTCCTCGTTGTCGTCGACAGATTTCCTGCCCCCTCCCCTCTTTAATCTTCCGCTCCACACGTCTCTCAGCTGCTTCGTCCTCCCTGCAGCTCGGCAAGCTAACATCGTGACAGGGTAATAAATATTGTGATGCTACATTGTGTGTATGCTTCCTCTGAAGAAAAAAAAACAAAAAACAACAATAACAACAACAAAAATTAAAGTTATTAAGGAACCTGATGCAAAGTGCATTTATCTCTTCATCCACTCTGTGTCCCCTCGGTCCTCTCCCATTTTGTTTCTGCGTCCAGTCGCAGAGAGGAAGCAGGTCAGACAGGAGGGTGATGGGGAAAAAAAACAACTAAAGGGGGGCGAAGGTGGTGATGCCAGAGGTTAACCAGCAGGCGACATAAACACACACACACACACACACACAGAGCATTTTCTTCATCGCACGCACACACGCACTTGGTGCCTCTACACTGAGGTCCTGTAGGTGTTTCTTATGTATCCACACCCTATCGATTCAGGTCATGTGACAGAGCCAAGAAAAAAACAAAAACAAACAAAAAAAAACCATGAAGGGGCCAACAAAAAGGAGGTAGCCCAAGGCTTAGTGGAATGACAAAAATCAAGGCATTTAAAATGAAGGAGTAAAAGGAGAAAAAGAAGCGCCACACAACAACTTTGTTCCACTGTGTTCTTTTTACGTCGGTAAAATGGGGACAATTCGATCTCAGAGAGAAAACAAAAAGTACAAAAAAGCTAAGAAGAGGAAGAGGATCTGACACACTTCAGTAGTACTTCATAGTCCTCAACCAGGAGGGGTGATCAGGGGTTCGTGAGGGTTTCTTTGAGGGAGGAGGGGAGTGGAGTTACGGAGGAGGAGGACGAAGGGTTCATCAGGGATGCAGAACGGAAAAAACACAGAAGGCTAATGAAGGCGGTCTCCCATCACAAGAGTTCGTACTGCCGCAGGTGCATTCTCTGGATGATGTCCCGGCAGTCGTTGAACACCCGCCGAATGTTCTCTGTGTCCACGGCGCAGGTGAAGTGGGGGTAGCAGTAGTGCCTGCCATCGCCGCTCGCAGTGCTGATCCGCTGAGGGGGAAGAGACGAGATGAACATTAGAGGGAGAAAATTGCTTATAGTTTGAGTTGAAGTTCCTCTGCTGGCTGACCAGGTTTCACTGCTCCTAAACTTTGCTCTTTGGGAATCACTTGAAGCCTGTAATCTTAAAGCATGACTTTCAACCTCAACTACAAGTAGTTATTCCAGAAGTTGTTCTCTTTAGGATGCTTCTAAATCTTACTACCTTTGCTGACGGCTCTCTCAGCCTTATGACATAACCTTCACCACGTGTGTCCTAACGTCCATCTTCTGCCACTCTTCACTACATCCAGTTAATCTTAACTGCATCCTGCTCAGATCGGCAGTCCACCATCTTTGTCTGCAGCCATGTTCTCTTTTCCTGTTTAGAGCTAAAGGTTTATGTCTTCAGTTAAAATGTCAACTATCAGATCAGATCAGCTGTGATTCACTGTGCCCATCAGATGAAGGCTACAGTGAAACCTGTGGCTGTTGGTATGTGCGCTCTCTGCATGTTGGCAGGGAAACAGGCCTCAGGAATACTGTCTGTGCACCAAAGATTGTCTAGAAGGTAAGAAGCATATCGTGATACAAACTTTTAGCCTGACTGAACCCTCTACTATAGACTGACTAGTCTTTGAGTGATCTACTTACAAGAAACTCATCTCGGATGAAGAACTTAGCTCTTGTCACTCTTGGGTCTTCGCCAGGTTCAGGTGTTGCTGAAAGAGCAGCAGATTACCAGTTAAGACATATACTGAGGTTAAAAACATTTGAGTAAGGATATGGGTACTGAGCGGGGGACAAACCTTCATTTGGTATGGTGTAGCGAGCATATTCAGGAAAGTAGTCTTCAATTTTGGATTTTCCAGCTAATACTTTCTCAGCCAACATGTCCTGCTTGTTCAGGAATAATATGACCGATATAGTGCGTAACCATCTGAAAAATGACCCCAAAAACGTCCATTAAACGGGAAATATTAGCACTGTGTGGAGCAGGGCCAATGAGAAAGGAGACTGAAAGAAACTTGAATTCAACCTTCTCAACACATAATACCAATGATATATTTTAAAAGACATAGCATCTGACGGATAAACACAAAGCCAAACAAGAATTACAGGCCCTAACGAGTAGCTTAAAATTCATTGAAATTTCTGCCGCACCTGTTGTTCCAAATACTGCGGAAAAGGTCCAGAGCTTCCCGTAGCCGGTTGGTGTTATTGTCTTCCCTTATTACCATGTTGTAGCTGCTGCTGGCAACCACGAAGATGATAGCAGTGACGTCTAGAGGGAGAGCACAGACAGTACATGAGGGCCCACCATTATCACATCACTAAAAGAACGACATTTGGGCTCAAGTGAAGGGAAAACACAAGAATCCTTCACCAACGACCTGATACTGTTTGGATTTTTTCAAAGTTCATTTCTCTTTTAATGCAGTTTAGGTTGATTGAGTGGTCTTTGATGAAAACAGCTGACCATGCTTGTTAGCTTGTCTACTACTACTACTACTACTACTACCATATCTTTGACAGTAAAAATGCACATCAATTAAATTTCTAAACATAAGCCAGGGGTAATTTAATGTATAAAAAATTGAATACTATGTTAACAGCAAAAGAACATAGTGTCATGGAATATAGAAAAAAAAATCAATGCTATAAAATATGATAAAACATTGTTAGTGCAAGAGGAAGCATTCAAGTATATATTACAATTTAATATTACTATACAATAACAGTGTCAACATTAATATTAACATAATTTAGTAACATATACCTCGTCCTTATGTACACAGATGTGATTACAAAAGTGAGGTAAGTAAAATATGGTATTAATACAGTACATGTGAGGACTTATGTATTTTTTACTCATAAGTTAGTACTGTAGAGGAGAATCACATGTAGTTCTCAGAAGTTTTATAAATACAGGCCTAGGCCAGGTGTAAGTGTTCTAGCGTGTGTAGGAAAAACTGATGTGACAGAAGGAGAATGTGTTGTTTGTCGACGACTTACAATGTGGCTACTTGAAGTAAAAGACTGAAAGTCCTACCGTTAAAGCACTGGATCCATTTTCTCCTTTCATCTCTTTGGCCCCCAACATCAAACATGCTGTGAAGGAAACATAATACTGTCAGACACAGCAAGCCAAACACACCTGCTGCTGCCCTCTTGTGGTCACATGGAGTTCATGTCTCCTGTGGGACAGGACGAAGCACATCAGATACTGTACATTCTAATGGTCCACTGATTCTCGGTTCTCTGTGACCGATGGCACATCCGTGGAGTGTTTTTTTTTTTTTTTTTTTTTTTCTTAAACGCCAGATGTCCTTCCTGATGCAACCCTCCCCAATTTCTAACGGCCTTGGACCGGCACCCACAGCTGGGGATGGGAATGGGCTGTTAGGGGTTCAGTGTCTTGGCCAGAGACACTTCAACATATAGCCGGGACCGGGAATCGAATCACTGACCCTTTGTCCGTGGACGATGGCCTTACCAACTGAGCTACAGCCGCCCCTAAATCTGGTCTGATTTGCCAAAAAAACAAAAAACAAAAAAACCCCAAAGACTCTAGATCTTAATTGAATGAGTCTGAATCCAGTAATAATCAATTATTAAATAAATAGTATAAAAGACAGATGAAGTGTGGATACAGGCTCAGCACCTTGTGTGACCCGGGCTGGATATTTGGAAGACATTAAACATGAAAAATTAAAAAAATAAAAATGTACACCCATAGGGGAGTCATGTGCCAGAGCTTTTTTTTAATCAATCATTCAGGATGATATAATTTGATACAAAGGCCCATTTCAGATGGTAGAATAAGTCTGTTGTGTCTGCGACTGCGGAAATGGGTCATCTCATTTGACATCATCAAAGCAGTTACAAAACAGTACTCTAACCTTTATCGGCTGCTCTTATAACTGCAACCAATGGTCAATAACTTTCAACTGGCTCAGGAATCACACCAGTCGACCACAGAGGTTTCATTTTACATTTCAGGCACTCAGATGACGTTTTTTCCCCAGCTTCCAGCCACTGAGGTTCAGTGATTTTGTTTAAGGGCACATTGCTGTTACAGGGTACGAACTTATGACATTTCAGGCTCTTAACACAAGGCCACAGTAAATATAGCATCTGCACCCACAAGGACATTCTTTAAAGTGGAATAATTGGTGCAATAGTGATTTTTTGAAAAAGCTAATCATTTGGAAAAAGTGGAAAATGCCTGGAGAGCTTGATTTTTAGGACTGGGTGATAGATTTAGGAAAATGCTGCTGCATAACCAAGAACATCACACCGAATGTCGTCAGGACAGAAAAAAACCGTACATTTGGTGTCTATATATTTCTTTGTATATTTCTTTTTTAGGCTGTGCACAAGTAAATGTGGTGGAAAAACACTGATGACATTGAAATCCATGCGGAAGGCTTTTTCCAGGGTTTGTGCAGGGTTCACAAAATTAAATTTAAGAAATGGCATGACATTTCTCATTTCAGTCTGCCCTGCTTACACACACACACACACACACACACACACACACACACACTAACTTCACAAAGCATTACAACAACAAATGAAACATTCACCTTGTTTGAATTATCACATTATCCCATCTTACATCAGCTTTCTGAAGGCTGTTCAAGTGTCCTTCAACAACTTTTAAACACGTTTGCTGCAGCTGCCAGTGAAATTCATACTGTGTGAATGTGGCAAAATATGTGTCTTTACTAAAACGTAGAAAATATTCATCGAGTAGCTTAACATTTTGTTGACCGTTCATCGCTGATCAATGCTATTTTCGATTAAAACAGAACTGAAAGGTGCATCGACATATGCACAGACACTCCCCTCTAAAAGATCAAACTCTGCCACAGTGGATAGAAGCCGGAACTTTTTCCATAACAGTTTTTAAATTTCACTCCAACAGCTTTGCTGTACTTTGGTTAATGTGGATGAAAACAAACTCTACAACATTAAAAGGATTTTAAATATCAAAAATAAGTTAACGACTAAACAGAAACAGTCTCATGATTTTCCCTACGTGTGAGGAGAATTGATGACCAAAGCACAGAAGCTCTCCAAGTCTTGATCTGGGTCAACTTCACCATAACTTAAAAACTCCAATATTTCACAAACCATATTCATAAATGTTTTTACCAGATGACTAAGAACCTTGTAACTGTTAAACTTCGTTCTTTGCTTTTAATTATCGGTATGGATGCAGCATTTTAAACACATTGTAAAAATTAAAGAAATGCACAGCGTAAACAACAAATACAGTATATTTAGTGCAAATACGTCAACATCATGTGTGTAAGTAAAGACTTACTGAAAGTTAACTTTGTCTACTTGGAACCTTGTCTCGAAAATCCCTGAAGTTAACACTCGGCAGCGTAGCAGGTCCTGTCAAACATAAAAACAGAGGAAATACCTGTTCAGGAAAAAGGCCTTAAAATAGTATTTGTGTCATTTATAGCCCTTATACCGAGCAGATGAACACGAAGACTTACCTGGTCTGTTGGTGTGTAGTCGCTCTGTCTTACAGAGTCAATTCTGTCCAAAAAACTGCAAAAAGAAAGAGAAATTCAAATTTTGGACTTCTTCTACATTTAAAAGTTTAATCTCCCCAGTTAAAACAAGGTCCCCAAACGCTTTGAGACATGAGTCAGAACTGATCCCGCTGTGAGCCACAGTTCATCTGAACCTCCAAGCTACTTTGATGCTAACACATTCCAGAAATTCAGTTTAACCAACAGATGTACTGCAATTTTATAAGTAATCTTAAAATACCATCACACCATAACTTAAACATTTGTTAAATCTATTTCCTGCGGTGTAACTCTTTGAAATGAATACTGTATTTAGACATTCATGTGAGCAACAGTGAAGACTTTGGGGGTGGCCGCCATATCTGGCTCCCTGTGGAGGCCGAGTAGGCCAGTGTTAAGCCAGCCAGTTGCCACAAGAGGGCAGGGCTGCTCAGTCTGGGCTATTTTCGTCTGTCTCTAGCCAGAGTGATTACATAAGGCAGTTATTGTGGAGGTTAGACAGCTTTCTGATGCCATCTTTTCACTAGTGAGAGAGCATGTGCAGAGGCAGCAACAGCAACAGCAGCAGCCACCGCAGCACCTTTCTGCTGGACAGCAGGCAGGCTCAGGACACCAAGACTGTGGACACCATGATACCAACATGACAAGGACTATCAACAATACACAAAGTGTATGGGCCAGGAGGCAGATAGGCAGAACCAAAAAATGCCTTAAATGACTGCCATGGAAAAAGCACAACATGTTATTTAATATTACTGATTTTTATGTGATATTATTACTCATTTATATCTTGAGCACACACACAAAAATTTTGATAATTAAAAAAAACAAAACAGTAAAAGACATTTTTCATCCAACGTAATATTTAATTCACATTTAGTTAGTAGGAAATGTTTCATCAGAAATAAGAGCGTTCATTAATTTATTTACTTTTTTATGTATGCTCCTTAATCAGTTTTCTTACTTCTGATGGTGAAGAAGCATCGAACTAGCTGATGGTGCATTATTGTTACGTTATTAAATAGGTTTCCATTTATTCCCAAATTAATCTCATTCCAAACAAATAGCTGCTCACAGCCACATCAGGGATGTACTGTTACAACAGTACTACTGAAAAACAAAAACTGAGACAATAGTAAAGTTATATTTTTGAATAAGTAAAACAGAAGACATGAGTCAGGTATCAGATTGGTAGTAACCAGTCTAGAGCTAATGTTGGGGAGTAGGACACAGACAAGTTTGCTCCATTTCGTCATTTCTTAATTTTTCCACAAGATTCCAATTCCTATTGAGTTTGGGTTTCTGTATGGGTTTAGCCTCGGATAGTTGTCCGCTGATGTCCAATACAGTCCTTTAAAGTAACACAACCATTTAGAATTAAATCATTGAGAATGGATGCTCTTTATAAAACATAAGTGGCACTGCTCATGTGCTCTGACCGTAACAGTTTTTTTAAGTCCATTTAAAAAAGAACTTGTTACAGAGGTCATGTATATACATACAAAAGACACATCTACTGTCTCAGCAGATATAATTCAATTTTCAATTCAACTTTATTTATATAGCGCCAATTTACAACAAAGTCATCTCAAGGCACTTTACAGAATAAAGTCCAGACTACACAAGTATGTAGAAGCAACCCAACAAATCCCCCTTGAGCAAGCCCTAGGCAACAGTGGAGAGGAAAAACTCCCTTTAATGGGAGAAACCTCCAGCAGAACCAGGCTCAGGGTGGGCGGCCATCTGCCTTGACCGGTTGGGGTGAGTGGAAAGTGGAGAAAGAAAAGAAAAGAGCAACGAAAAGCAACAACGAAAAGCAACAACAAAACAACAAAAAAGCAACAACAAAACAACAAAAAGCAACAACAAAAAGCAACAACAAAACAACAAGAAAAGCAACAACAAAACAACAAAAAAGCAACAACAAAGCATCGTGCAGGTTGTAGGATATAGAATTAATGGTATACAGTAGTGACAAGTAAATGTATAGAGAAAAGCTAGTTCAGGTTGAGTGAGCAGTTTAACTATAAGCTTTATCAAAAAGGAAGGTTTTAAGCCTAGTCTTAAAAGTAGAGAGGGTGTCTGCTCCCCGAATTTGGATTGGAAGCTGGTTCCACAGGAGAGGAGCTTGATAGCTAAAGGCTCTGCCTCCCATTCTACTTTTGCAAACTCTGGGAACCACAAGTAGGCCTGTATTTTGGGATCGAAGTGGTCTAATCGGGCGATACAGAACTATGAGATCTTTTAAATATGATGGAGCTTGACCATTAAGAGCTTTGTATGTAAGGAGGAGGGTTTTGAACTCTATTCTAGATTTTATGGGAAGCCAATGAAGAGAAGCTAGTGAAGGTGAAATATGATCTCTCTTTCCTAATCCAGTCAGCACTCTTGCTGCAGCATTTTGGATTAATTGAAGGCTTTTTAGAGAGTTATTAGGACACCCCAGAAGTAGGGAATTACAGTAGTCCAACCTAGAAGTAACAAATGCATGGACCAGTTTTTCGGCATCACTTTGAGACAGGATGCTTCTAATTTTAGCAATGTTCCGTAGGTGGAAGAAGGCTGTTCTAGAGATTTGTCTTATATGTGACGTAAATGCCAAATCCTGGTCAAAAATAACTCCAAGGTTCCTCACCGCAGTACTGGAGGCCAAAGTTATGTCATCTAAAGTAACTATATTGTTAGACAGCATATTTCTCATGTTTTTAGGCCCAAAGAGGATGATTTCAGTTTTGTCTGAATTTAGAAGTAGGAAATTGTAGGACATCCAGGTCTTTATGTCTTTTAGACATGCTTCAAGTTTGACTAATTGGTTAGTATCTTCTGGTTTCACAGATAAATAGAGCTGGGTATCATCTGCATAGCAGTGGAAGTTTATGGAATGTTTCCTAATAATTTTGCCTAAAGGTGACATGTACAGATTAAAAAGTATTGGTCCTAACACAGAGCCCTGTGGAACTCCATAGCTAACTTTGGTGCATAAAGAAGAGTCATCATTAACATGAACAAGTTGGAATCTGTCTGACAGATAAGATTTAAACCAATGTAATGTGGTTCCTTTAATCCCAAATCTATGTTCTAGTCTCTGTAATAAAATGTTGTGGTCAATGGTGTCAAATGCGGCACTAAGGTCTAGTAAGACGAGTACGGACACAAGTCCATTATCTGAAGCGAGGAGAAGATCATTGGAGACTTTTACCAGTGCTGTTTCTGTACTGTGATGAACTCTAAATCCTGACTGAAAGTCTTCATACAAATTATTCCTGTAAAGGTGATCACATAATTGTTTTGCAACTACTTTTTCCAGGATTTTAGAAATAAACGGGAGATTTGATATTGGTCTATAGTTGGCTAAATCACCTGGATCAAGACAGGGTTTTTTAAGTAATGGTTTGATTACAGCAACTTTATAAGCCTTTGGTACATAGCCAGTTTCTAAAGATAAGTTAATCAAATCTAATATGAATGTGTCTATTAAAGGTAGAACATCTTTAAGCAATTTGGTTGGAACAGGGTCTAAAAGACATGTTGTTAGTTTTGAGGAGGCGATAGTTGAACTTAGCTATATATAACATATATATATATATATATAACATGAACAGTATAGTGGAAAGGAAACATACATGACCAAAGTTGCTTTTCTTTCAGTTTGATATTAAAAACAATAGGAAGGTACAGGAATAGGTTTGCAAACATTATTATACAGATGACTAATTTTTGTCGACTAAACTGATTGTGTCAAAAAATTACAAATGCATGCCAGAAATAAGTCTGATGTGACATCTAAAATTGCTCATTTATCACCACAGTACAGACTTCACCATGTACTCATTAACCAGACCAGTTACAGTATGTGTGCCAAGTCATCTCCTCAGGCTCATCAGAGGTGAGTCTAGCCCTCGTCTTTAACGTGTAACCTGAATTTCACATGGTTGTTACTTTTTGGCCTGGTTGCCAAACTGAACTGAAGGACCTGTTAGACCTTAAACTTATCCTGAACTTTACCCTCCCCAGACACACTAAACCTGAACCTTAGAGACACTCTGAAAGGTTTATGACCACTAGTGGTTGCTCTATAAAACAATTCTTAATGAATAGCTGCTCATATTTTTCCATCTTGTATTGTATTACAGTGGTTCCCACCCTTTTTGCTTATGACCCCCCCCCCCAATACAAAGCGATGTCTTAATGCGAACTCCAATAAAAAAGAAATTTAAAAAATTTGGTTTACACTGAAATGCTTCATCGTACTTTGATTTCCCATACTCATCTGTCATCACCTGAGATAACGTTCCCTCCCTATTTTGACTCTAACATAATTTTCAAAATTGCAAAAGCTACAGTTTTTATATAACAAAAATATTTAATATTTTATTGTTGTTCCCATTTCTCATTCTGGTGCATTTTTTGTTAATTACAGCCACTTAACTGGGTACCCCCTCCCTCACCCAAGCCATAGGTGGCAGTAGCAAGCACATCTAGGAGAAGAAGATGTGTCACTAGAAAACACACTTGGACAGGTCACACAAAGGCGGGATTTTTGCATTACTTGACGTTTTTTTCAAACATTGTGGTCACAGGACAAAAATCTTTAAGAGTCATGACATGAGAGCCAATAGTTTTTTTAGTTTGTTTAAGTGTGTTTAGTTTGGTTGCTCAAACAGAAGTGTAGAGCTGTTTACCGATCGTTTCTGTTAGATGTATCTGAGTTAGAAGCTGTGCTGCTTTAAATGTTTGGTCACATGCACTGCGATTTGTCTCGTCATCTTTTTTTCCTAAGGTTAACACTTTTGCAACACTTTTGCAGTTACACCTGTTGTGGGCTGTAGCTATGCCTGGGAAGTTGTATCGAAACTAATAAACATGGTCGATTTGCAATGTCACGTAGACAGGTCCTACTGCCAGATAAAACAGATACGTAGCAGATATTCCAGATGTGTAGCTTTTGTTTGGGAATAATAACAACCAGAGTCCCGTTTTTATCATGGGTACCGATGAATCTAATCGGTTTTCAGTTTCATTGAGCAGGAACACGTGTCGTGCTGAGGCAGCCCGCAAGGTAACACTACAAATGTCCTCCCACATTAAAATAAAACCCACCGGACTGTGTTTGACAAGTTCAAAACATTGAGATACTTTTATGTAGTTTATTGTGTTCTGGAGAACATTACTGTTCGTGTGAGAGAGGGGCAAATTTGCTGGAACCTCGTTTGCATGTTAGTTGATAATTCCAGTTTTATTATACACTACACAATGTTGCGTGCGGGAAAGAGAGCGGAAGGTGGGAAGTAAAGACAAATGAAGGGAAAGTTGGAAAGTTGGAGAGAGAGAGAGTTGTGAACAGAATGCTTGATTGAGTATGTTTTTTGACTGTATATGAGCATGCCCAACATGAAAGAGCAGTTTATATGATATTCTTAGGCATAAAACTTCCAAAAACCTCAGCTTTTGCCCATAACACCAATAATGTGGGAGTATTTTTAGTCAGCCTTGCTTGCAGAAACCTAGCTAGGTTATAATTACTGAGCACTTTGTGACTGCCATGTGACAGGAGCACTATTGGTAGAGCACTGGAAAGCCAAAAATAGTCACTGTGCCCAGCAAGAAACAAGAGACATTTAAAATAACAAAGGTCCTGTATTCAGGAAAAAGGCAGAGAAGAATAACATTGACTACGAGGTGGCCGTCCAGATAAAGCCCTATCAAAAAGTCTGGGTGCAGTTTTCAGTGACTACAGCTGTTCCAACCACGTGCCACAAATAGACGAGCTGAGCTGCAGGTCCAGGGAAATCTGTGGTTTGTGTTGGTTTCCTCCCAGAACTGAGATCATGATGTGATGTGGTCATTCTGGGCACAAAAAAGTGGCTTTGAGAAATAAAAGGATACCGATTTGTCACTTTGCAGTATAGTGTATATATTTTTCTTCGTCTATCCATCTGACATCCATAACCTTAAACAATATCAATCCAGCCATAATTTACCATTTCTCTTTTTTGCCTAACATGCCAACAGCACAAATCAAGATGCACTTCACGATTTGATGACGGTTCTGAATTAGCAAGTTAAATTTAAAAAGTAATCTACTGTCTTGTCTATTACAGTCCCTCTCTTTGTGTCTGCGAGGTTGGTTTGTCTCTGTATTTAACCAAAACACACTGTGCTTGTCCTACGGGCCAGTATGTGTTTCTATGTATAGGCTTTGTTGTGGACAGTATCACTTGACTTGCCGTGGTCTTTCTGTGATGTTGGCCTCATCTTTATATAAAACACAGACATGAATACAAACAGACATACACACACAGACCAAGAGGTTGAGGGACAGTTAATGCTGGGGGGCATCAGGCCTCATCCTCCACATGGTCCAGGTCACATGTTGCTGCCCATTGAGCGGAAATATGGGCAGAGGAAAGATAGTAGTGGTAGTGGTGGAGAGACAGATGTATTGAAAGCTTCATACCAGGTCTCAGGGACATGGAACATCCAAATCCACGGGAACTTGTTCCACAACCAGACAACTGACACAAGCTCAGATACCATTATGGAGCCACAAAAACACAAAAGCGAATGAGGCTACACACGAATAAAAATATAATGAAGTGAACACAACCATATAATGTATGACCGCATATATGTACAAAACATGAAAAAATAAAATAAAATAACATTTCTGAAGTCCCCCCCCCCCCCCAACAGTCAACCTTCACACCAACAAGCAGCGCTCAGCCTCATGTGCTCATTTGATAATTGGGTTGACTTTTTACAAATAGTGGACTATCTTTAATTAGCAGTGCAGGGAATCTGATCAATATTTTCCATATTTTGAGCCACTCAGACCAACATAATGGACTTTCATTTTAGACTCCAGCTGACTGGTGACAGTGCTTTAAAACCTATTGCTAAACATGGCAGCATGACAATTACTCCATTTCTATCTGGTGAAGCTTTATTTAACCTACTCCTTTTTTTGTTTATCGTAGATTTACTGCAGTGCAGTTCTATTTCAGGTTTACTTTGCCATGACCAAAGAGAACCACTCAAATTCACAATATTTTCTGCAATAATTAGTGGAGGAAAAGCAGCCTGTGGCATTGCAATGTTCACTGTGGATGAATATTAAGCAAATAAAAGTGCAAAAGTTTATTTTTGTAAAACTGAAAGTAAAGGTTACAGCTGTACTTATCACACTGCAAATGTAAAAGCAGAAACCTGACAGTGAGACTAAATATGATGTTACATATATTTAAGAACAAACAATATCCAGAATCACTATTGTAAACAGCTGTTTTTAAATATTTGTCAGTATTGACTAATTTAATCACCGTTTTAATTCTATATTGTCAAATACTCAAAAGGTAATAATAATAAAATACATTTTATTTAAATGTATTGTATATAATATATTCATTTTGTAAATATTCATCAGCTAGAAATGAAGCAATATCCTTTGCTTTAAAAGTTAATTTTTTCCCCCCATGTAACTGATAAGACTGATCCTTTTAGATCTACTCTTTCATTTCTAAAATTACATCACTGACAAAATGCAATCTAATCTAATATCTAAGCTTAGAACATTTTTTTTTCATGTTTCACCTATCGTTTCTTACAATACACACCCAGTATTCCAACAAACCAACTGCACAATGCAGCTCATCCCGTAACACTGAGTGTCAAAGGTTTTTTTAAAAGCCGGTCCAGCACATGAAGCCGCATGCAGCAAGACGACATAAAGCTGGATCTGTGCAGGATCCCGGTCACCTGGTGGAAAGATCTGAGCCTGGGGTTCAGCTCATTCATCCAAACCGGAACACTGTGCAGTTTAGGAGATAAATCTGAAACTAGACAAATCCATCAACGGCTCAGTGGGTACTTCCTAAATATAGGAGCAAGAACAGAGACTCTCCTGAAAGTCAAACCAAATCTTGTGTAAACAAAAGTGCCTGCTTTATCTCAAGGCCGCCAATTCACCTTCCAGGGCCACATCAAGTCATAGTTTTGAAAGGTCCTATATAAAAATGTTGTCTTTTATCTCTGTTCAGTGTCTATGTGGACCATTACATGTGCTCTGCCTAAACAGACCTAACCCCTAAATTCAGCGTTTGAACTACAGTGCGGACCGTGTCATATCTAAACTATGTCCCATGTGGCGTTCTGAACTACAGTTCTCACAATGAAATAGACTTCTAGGTTCCTCTAAATAACATTGAAGCCCAGCATCAATACACTATCAGTCAGCTACTGAATTAGTCAGCACCATAAGTAAAAATAGTCTAATCAACAATATCGAGCAGGTTTCAATTCTCTTGCCTATAAACAACTGCAGCCTCCCCTTCAAATTAGTTGTTCCGCTTAGAAGTCAACCAGTGACCCAGCAAAAATCAGCTTTTCCTCTTTTCCTCTAATCAAAAGTCAATAACCAACAACTAATATCACGAGGAAGTCTACACTATCAGTGCAAATTGTGTAAGACTTAACAGAGTGGGCAGCTGAAGAGGCTGGTGATTAAAATCAACCATAACTACACAATAGAAAATATTTTCTGCTAAATCAGACTTTTTTAATATTCTAAACCTGTTAATTCTCTGGATGAAACTCAGTCAGAAACTAAGGTAAATGGGCTTATGTACTGTTTGTGTTGTTCATAAACTGGCCTCAGGGTGGCATCCCTTCTCTCCTGCAGCACACAGCCTTTCTTCTAAACCAACCCTGCTTTTAGCAGCTAGGTTCCCATGGCAACAACAGTCTGTCCATACCACTCCTCTCTCTTTCTCTTTCCCTGTCTCTTCCTAAGCCAGGCTGCACTTGTATCCTTTCATTCCCAGACTCTCCCATACATTAAGACAAACCAGAACCATGCTCTGTGCTAGCTTTCTATACTGTTCTGTGTGTCACTATCTGTATGTTTGGAGGGAGGGCACTGCAAATATACACATATGAAGACAGACTGTTGAAGCGGAACAACAGTAAACATGTAAAGGGCAAAGGGAATAAAGTGAGGAGTATATTGTGTAGAGAGTAGTGTCTAAAGAGAGAAAAAGTTTGTGAATGAGTTTAGAGCTGAACATGGATAATTCTAAGACATGTTATAAGTCATTCAGCAATCAGCAGGAGTCCCATGAGATGAGCCTTTCTATAGTAACAGAATAGAAAGTGACACTTTATGGCCAAGTGGTATCTGAAAAACTGCAGTGATGTTGTGACAGTTTGGTAATGATGCTCCATAGAGGAAGCAGCACATCGTTGACTGACAAAAGTTAAAATTCACAGCACCTTTAAAATACATTAGGGTGATGCTAATCTCTAAAAAAAATTACCAAGTTAATATATTCTTTCATGTCTGTGATACCAGCACATCAGGGGAAATCGATTTGGAGTGATTTGTTGAATTGGTGATTAATTGGACAACAGTAGACAGTAACAAATGAAAAGTGCCAGTGACCAGGTGAGCGCAGGGTTAGAGGATCCACACAGTAGTAGTAGTACTATAGTGGTTTGTCACAAAAAAGTAATATATTTGCTTTTCAGTCAAATTAGATCCAGAACTGATCAACTACAGTCGTAATTTAGTTCCATCTCTACATAACTAACATACGTAATATCTGTTACCAGGTTTTACCTTTCTTTTCGCCTTCAGCATGGTGCAACATCAATGTCAATGGTGTGGAAAGACCAAAAGCAGGCAGTTCATTCAAGGAAGCCAACAAACAACCTACATTATGAGTTGAAAATACTCCCTGTGAAACACCAAGTCGACATTAATGATCTAGCTGCGACAAAGACCAAGTGCTGCAACGCCTTTCTTCACCTTTTGACTGGGCTGACAAGGATCACTTTAAAACACTGCAAAGACAACAGCCAGTGGGTATGTATAATGTATGTTTTACACTTGAGTGAGAGGAAGAAAAAGTGATAGATCTAGGACTATGAATATACTAAATATAATAAAAAAGGTTCACACCACTCTTAAATTGTACTGGTGTTAGTATCGTTGTCTCCTCTAATCTTAACAAACTGAAACATTAAACTTAACAGCTAAACTGACTGGTCTTTGACTGACTGACCGATGACTGAACATATTAATTGGCTGAAAAGTTGCTGACAAGGATCCAACTCGTACTGAAAATGAAGGAAACAACTGCAAAAACTAGGCAGACGGAAACAGCCGAAGGTGTGTCACAGGGGCTAAAATGAAAAGTTGTTGCTGCATGTTAATAAAGCAAAACGTTTAAATACTGACACGCGCGCACACACACACACACACACACACTTGTGTGTGTCCACTTAAGAGTGGACAATGTTCCA
Organism: Channa argus; assembly: GCF_033026475.1. NCBI lineage: Eukaryota > Metazoa > Chordata > Actinopteri > Anabantiformes > Channidae > Channa > Channa argus. The sequence continues at coordinate 19,412,215 of NC_090210.1, forward strand.
ACAATAATAAATAGAAACATATATTTTCTTGTCATACTTGTTTAATTTGGTTCCCTTTATCTGCCTTTGTGGCTTGCATGAAAACCCAACCACGTTTTAGGTCATTTATGCAAAAATACGGAAAATATTAGGGATTCATAAACTTGATAAACTATACATAGTGTTCTCTATCTATTTAGTAGACTAGAGACCCTAGAGAATCCTAGGTTATGAGTGCCTACAACAATAAATCATCCAACCAAAGGTGCTGAACCATGGCTTGTGCTTAAGCCAAATGTTTACTTAAGTTAGCCTCCAAGCTTCCAATTACAGCCCAGAGCTCAAAATGTCTCGGCAAACAAACCAATGTGACAGAAAACTAGAAATGTTTTTTTATAAATAGCTTTGTACCCCCCCCCCCCCCGGCCACATTCTACATGAGGTAAAAGTTGATGCTTGTTTGACTAGTGGCCGAAGTAGAGGGAGACCTTTTGCCTGGGTGTGGTTGAACACTGCTAACTGGTAGCCAGGCCTAGACCTGAGCTAACAGCACACAACCAGGGCGAACTCTGAACAGCCACTGAAGGTTTGAAATCACTGTGTGATCCAAAACATGCTAATTTCACTGCTAAACACATGTGGGCATGTGCTTTTTGATGGATTTTGCATGGCTTCAAGTCTGCTGTTGCTCACTCTGATTAGACAGCAAAATGTCTCCTCGCATGTCAAACCCCGCTTTGATCAATCCAGCTACCCCCTCTCTGACTCTAGCAGTGGAAGAAATGGTTTAGCTGTGTGTGTGTGTGTGCGTGCACGCATGTGTGTAGAGGGGGTGGCGGTTGAGACAGAGCAAGCAGGAAAGCATGTGTGTACATTCATACACATATAATGATGTGTGTTATGTCAGGGCATTAAAAGAATAAAAAAGGTATAGACAAACCGTACGTAGCTGCTCACATAGTCAAAAACCAGTATAGAGCCGTTTTATGTCTCACCTTCTGCTACTGACCTTCCCTTTGTTTACAGCGCATTGCCGGGATACTCCCTTTGATTCGGCTGCACACACGTGACCCTTCGCCAATTTCTGCTCTGCAGTGCTGCTGCTAAAAATAGCCTCAGCTTGCCCTGGCTCCACAGCTAGTTTACATAAGCTCTAAGGGGGTGGGGGTGGGGGGAAGAGGGGAGGGGGGGATCCTCAGTGAAGAGAGAGCGAGAAAGAGAGAGGGGTGGGGGTGTCTATGGAAAACCATTCCACAATCTCTGAGCAGGGAACCTGCAGTGCCACTGCTGTCCTCCAGCATTCTGTACTTAGACTCTTCTGGACAACAGCAGGGTGTGTATGTATGTATGTGTGTGTGTGTGCGTGTGAGTGAGAGAGAGAAAGGTATGTTTCTGTGTGTTTAAACGGCACACAGATATCCGCCATTCACCAGCCTCGCTCTGTGTCTCTGTCTGTCCTTTAAAATGGATGCACATTTTAACCCAAAAATAAAACTCTATTTATAGCTACAATTCCATCTTTAAGTGGTACATAAATTCCTGTTTTTCTGTGGACTAGTGTTCATGTCTAGGATGAGCAATAAAACAAACAAAAAAAAAAACCCACCCATATTATATATATATATATATATATATATATATATATATATATATATATATATATATATATATATATATATATATATATATATATATATATATATATATATATATATATATATATATATATATATATATATATATATATATATATATAAATAAAACACACACACAGTACATTTAAGCTATACTACACAACTATACATATTATTCCATGAAACTGCTGGCTTTCAGATGTTATTCAGCTCATTGACTATTGAAGACAGCCTCTAGTCTCTAGAAACAAAATAAAAACACACTGGCAGTGTAGCTAATCTTGTGACATGTAGCATGTTAAGCTGGCCAGCTTTAGGCTCTCTTAACTGTTTCCAAATGCCAAATCAAGGCTGAGAGCTTTCTACACCCCACATCTACAACTTCTACAATATGCATGGTACCATACGACATTAAAGTAAAGTGTGTACAGTTACAGGCTCTGTTGGTAAACCTGAAGATATTAAATGATAATCCATCTGAAAATGGTCTTCTCTCTCACTATTTAGAACAGGCTTCACATAGGAAACTACGCGTGTTCTGCAACATCCTCTCTGCTATCACTTTCTAGTATAAAGAGGGGACTAAGTAGATAGACAGAATGAGGAAGAAAGGCACAAAGAGAGATTCGGTCCCACAGGGGCTCTTACAACCGTAAGGACAGTGATTTGTGGGAGTCCCACTGAGTTTCCAGTATATCAGATTCTCCAGTTCAGTTTAAAACCACTCCTTCCTTTTCCTCAGAAATCATGCACAAAAAACACACAACTGCACAGATATACACAAACACTTCGATAGTGCATCCTTTGATTATTTCTGAGTCAGCTGACAGCAGGGTCATCTGATTTTAGCAAGCAACACAAAGTTTTTTGTTAATCTGGATTAAAGACCATTATGACCCTTTCATTACAAAAGTACTTTTCTTAAGATTAGTGTATTCACAAATAATTAAGATCAGTTGTAGTAAAAATCTGAGTTTATAGAACTTGTTAAACAGTACACAGAGAATTTACCACAAATAGATCTAATAGCGTGAACTGAAACCATATAAGCTATTGTAAGACTTTGTTTACTGGAAATGGTTTTGAAAGGAAAAAAATAAAAAAGACAAGCACACTGAAAACATTAAAGTTAAAAATGGGCTAAAAAGCAGTTTGTAAATTATTCTGGCTCTGCTTCTCCTGCCCTGTCATTTTTGTCGTTGGACTAATAATCCAAAGTTATTTTTCCTTTGCCTCCTCTTCATAGCTTGGATTGTCTATCAGATCTATACTTTTTACATGTATGAATTGTGACTTCAGATTATATTTTTAATTAGAGGAAAAGACAAGAGAAAAACATGAAGCCTAGGAAGGTTTAATGCAACTCAAAGGCTGCTCTGTCTGCCATGAGACAAACGTTCCAGTTGAACATGAATTTCTTATGCTTAAAAATTTCACTCACACACGCACATATCAAGAAGATGGCGGTGTTAAGATACACAAAGAGCTCAGACAATCCTTGGGTATTATGTTTGTACATAAAGTTAGCAAAAACACAAAGAACTCAAGCAATTTATTGGTGGCAAAATAAAGCAGCAGTGACATGCAGCCAGTGTATAAATATCGCTCTCTTGGGCTCTTCTGTGAACAGAAGAGGCTCCTTATTGAGAAGAACCAGTGTTTGTGAAGCGTAGCCCCTCTGTTTCTGTAGGCCCTTCAGGGGCCAGGGCTGGCTGACAATGCCGACCATTCTTAGCACTTTACTGTTCCAGATGACTGTGTCAGTGGCCCCCAGGCTGGTGACAGAGTCCCGTGACCAGCACTACACCCTAGCACCAACTCCAACCCTAGCCTGGGCCATAAACCAGGCCCAGCATAAGATACATCTATCCACATCCAAGATTGTAAGACAGCTGGAGACTTACCTCATCTCAGCCGTAACACTCTATCTGGGTCCATCAACATCTTTAGCTATAATGCCTGTTGCAAATTCTAACATTTCTGATGCAATGCATTTCATTAATGGACTTTGGATGGACTTTGTTAAAAGGAGATATTTTTTTTTGATACAACTGTTTTCTAAATCATCCTACATAGCCAAAGCCTTGCTTCATTATCTGATCTTTAATTCTCTTCTACGTTATTTAATCCTTGTTAGAATAAATGGCACTGGTACCACAAGATGCAATGTCGATGAATAAGTAGAGCAACAACAATCTGTTCCTTGTTTTAGGAAGAAGAGTAAGTCCAGGCCACATCTCGACTCCCTTTAGGTATATGCATTCATATGCATATTTATTTGTGTGTGTGTGTGTGTGTGTGTGTGTGTGTGTGTGTGTGTGTGTGTGTGTGTGTGTGTGTGTGTGTGTGTGTGTGTGTGTGTGTGTGTGTGTGTGCGCGCGCAGTTGGATACAAGATTAATATTGCACCTGAGGGGATTTGATCATGTGATCAGAAAGTACAAGGATGCACTACAGTGAAGATAATACTTGGGTACAACTAAGATGCTCTTTACAGACATGCACCGCTTTCCATTAATATTATTGTAACAAAACATGTTGGCTTCGGGTATGAATGAGCACCTGGAAGGTGCATAAAGATTAATTGATATAGATTACAAGTCACATATGGCCACATCAGCTGAAAACTGCAGATTCAAACTAAATACCGTTAAAAAAAAAAAATAAAAAATCAGTCTAAAATTGATACCCCTCAAAAAAAATGGCTTTTGTGAGTTACTTGTTTGTTTTCTGTTTCCCTGTAGAATTTGTTTGTGTCAGAGATTCAAACTAGCTTCTAGCGAATGCATTCCAGTATAAAAACAAGCCAGAGCCTAGTCCAAAGTGTTAACTACCATTAACTAAAGCCATACTTTTTAAGTATAATAAGGATTAATATATGATGCTATTAATGTAGGAAAGTAACAAAGTAGGGAAAAAAAAAAAAATCAAACAGTCACAATTGAGTCGGAGCCAATTAATATTAACTGTAAACTGAAAACTCACTGGGTACCTGAAGTAAGTTAGGCTATAAGGTTATATCATAAACAAGGACATGCAGGTGTTTAATGATAAAAGTGTGGCATTTGTGATGTTTGCTTATGGACCAAGGTAACATTACAGTAACCAGCCTGCAGCTTTTAAGTGAAAACTACAACCCAGCACTGTATGATATGAAGCAGCAGGTACAGCAGGCACAGTACTATGCAGTTGCTGAAAATTTCCTTTTTTTAAAATTTTTGATGCTTTGATCATCTTTTTAATTAAACTCAAATCGACTGAAAGTAAATAACTTACCAAAAGAAAGTGTAAACCTATAATGAAACACAGGTTGGACCACATAGTCTGTTTCCAAACACAGTCATTTGAGTTTTTCAGTACCTGCTGTGTTGAAATCAAAAGGCAAAGCCTAAGGAATCATAAAGTTGTTGTTTTTTAAAGTATCCATCAAAGAGAACTGGTGTTGTTGATGGAAAATATGCAGAGAGGAAGAGCCCGAGGGAAAGTCAGCAAGCTAGCATTGAGTAGCAACAGACCCTAATGCACTGAAACAATCTGCGAAGTGGCTATCAGCTCCAAACAACTAATCAGTAAAAAAAAAAAAAAAAAGAAAAAAAAAAAGAAGAAATGGTAAAACAATCCTATCAATCTATTCATTGAGACTATGATACCAAACAGATTATAATCATGCCTTTTTAAAAGAATTGAATGGTGCACTTGATCTGAAATTCATACATCATTTATGTGCTGAAACTACACAGGTTTAATGTTAAAACATTTCATATAGTGGATGCTACTGCATAAACAGTCCTAAAATAATTGGATCAAATATTCAATACCTGTCTTGCCTTTCACAGTCTGTGCCACTCTGAAACTCAGCCTATAAAGAAGTCTGGTGTTTAAATATTGACTATTAAAGATCAGTAAGTCAAAAACTAAAATAATCTCACATTTAGAAAAAAAAAAAAAGGTGTTTCTTAAAATTAATCTGTTGTCAGCACTCAAAATGTTATGAAGTTACATTGTTTTTCAGACTAAATTTAAATAACAATACAAGTTTAAGACATCTAAAGCACCTTTCACATCCCCTATGCCCAACCCAGTATCTGCCCTTTCATGTCCCAGGCCTTATTCTCATTGCAGAAACAAACCACAGCTGTATCGTTCAGCTGTGTCATAGCCTCCATTCTGCATTTACATACTCCCTGGCTCCAGCTCCAGCCCAATCTCAATCTAAAGCAGCTCTCCTCTCTCCCAGTCCCTGCTACTGCAACCTGGCATCTCAGTCACAGCACACACCAATACAAAGAGAGCTTCATATCAGCCAAAACAACATCTAACACTGAATTAGAATCACAGACTACAGTTAGAAATACCTTAGTATTGGTATGAACTGTATAATATCTAACAAACGCAGCATAAAGGGGAAAAAAAAGGCAAGACGACTGGAAGTTCAGATTTGCGTGTGGAAAAGTGAGTTTGCTGTTGACACATCCAACGGCACTGCAATGGAACCAGCCAGCTGTGGCTGAAAATAGCTTATAATCAATCAACTGGCAGACACATATCTGTGCTCTTAAAATGTATAAATGTGCAATGCAGAGGGTAGATCAATCGGTGACAGGAGCATCAATACAGACACTCTTTGGCATAACAAGCGTTTGCCATCGGCCTAAACTTATTTCCTGTGCCTCTGTCCAATGGGCTATCCAGCATTTGGCTTGCTGGAAAATAAATAAATAAATAAATCTACCAGCGGAACAAGGTCTGTAAAGGACAACAGATGAAAACAGTAGAAGCATACAAAGCAACTCCATTCAGTTTGAAACACAAGCCATATAAACTAAATGTATTCCTATTAGATGCAACATGATATCTACTGCCTTTGATGGGTAGTTTCTTATCTGCTCTTCCCACAAACAGCTACATGTAGGGTAACTTCCTCTTAAAGAAATCACTCTTATCACATCTGTATTTGAAGACACAGCCTAATTCAGCACATAGCCTATTACACAAACACAATGTTAATACATACAATAAAAATAGCAGATGTGGAGAATGACTGGCCAAAACACCACAACATTTACTAGACAATATAAATATCAAAACACCAAAAATATGTTTTTAAATACAGCCTCAACCCAAAGACATCAAATCTGCTCCCTTCCCTTCAACCTAGTTGGCTGCAGAGAAGATCGGCCAGTGTTTCACTACATCCAGGATAGTGAATCTATTGTTCTTAGATGGTCATAACAATAGGTGTGTGTGTGTGTGTGTGTGTGTGTGTGTGTGTGTGTGTGTGTGTGTGTGTGTGTGTGTGTGTGTGTGTGTGTGTGTGTGTGTGTAGGCCTTAAACACACAGACAGGTCTGCTGCCATGTAGGTCAGAGTATCTATGAATGCCCTCCATTCGGAAGAGTTCATTACCAAGGTTAAAACTGAGAGAGGAAGTAAGTAAGTGAGAGGCCACATAGTCTGACAATTTCCAGACATCAATCAAACCCATAACACTGACAATAGAGGCACATTATGATGTTACTACAAAATAGAGAGGTTCAAAAATTAACTACAAATAGGACACCAGCTACTTCTGGTCTTAAAAAAAAAACATGGCAAGTTATTAGGCTTTTCAATCACAGAAAACAAGTAATTTATCCTATTTTAATATTTTAACTGATAGAATTATGGGATTTCCCAGTAAACTCTAAATGACTTTACTATTACTGGCAACAACACCTAAACTATCAGACAACTGAGCAACCATTCAAACAGGAAAAACAAACAAAACATCTTGCTATAAAGAAAGAGCCACTAAATTAAGAGTGCATGATTATTAACCACAGAATAACTGAAATTCCAGTTTGGAAATGTTAATTAAATGCAATTATTTATCTCCTTCACACTTAAATAAATGATGATTTATTGGTCAAACATGCCACTGGTCAGCAGCAATTAACCAATCAAGAGCAGCAACATATTTTAAAGAGCCAGACATGTGGTGATAGAAGATCAAAAAATTAATAATCTATAGGAGGAAAAGGAATGGGGTCTGTATTTCATAGTATTTCAGATTTAGAACAGTACTTGTATCACAATGTCCAAGGAAAAGTTTAGGCTTCTTACAAGATAAGGATGGTAAGAAGAGCACAGATAGCATTGAGCCCAAGTCCAATACATGCAATTTAAGGCCTTAGATACACTTGGTGTGTGCCAATGCGTACAGGTGGACAGCAGTGTCATCAGCGTTAGGGTTCACACATGGCCTTGCATATGTTGTGCCTGGAGGATTTAAATGGTTTTCATAACAGCAGACCTGGAACTAATTGTCCCTGATGAAGAACAAAATTTCTTCTTCATGAACCATTTTTCTACAACATAAATCAGATCCCATGGCAAAACTGAAAGATGTTAATCAGGGCAGAGAATATGGCAACTCTGACATAAGTTGCAAATAAGTCCCACTATACTGTCCTTTATTCTTGTGGTGAGTCAAAGTTAATGCTGTGATCGTTTGTTACCACCTGTTATAAGCGGGATTAAATCTCATGTACACAGGGTTTATTTCTGATGACAGATACAACTGTCATCTTTACTCGCGTCACAGGACAGCTATATTTTAAGCGCTTTAGCTAGTTGCAAGCATCATCATTTTAATTTATTACAAAGTTATAACAAGGATGTAACAGAAAACTTCAAAGGTTTATTTCCACAGTATTAGATGGCATCATTAGGACAGTGAGATTTTGACTGAAATAAAGACAAGATGCTTTTGTTTTTGGTTTTTTAAACATATAGTGTAGTCACGCTGCACTCACATGGATTCAGTGCAGCAAAGACAAACATGGGCCCTGGACTGTAACAGCTCCACCTTACAGATTCATGTGACTGTTCAACCATTACCCGAACGGCAAGTTGCTTTTCGCCAGGGCAAGCTTATTAATGTTCAAGATAATAAAATGAATGTTCAAGGAATGGTAGATACAGGACAGGAAAGGAGTAAAGAATGTTTGTCTATGTGCTATATCATGTTTAAAACATCTCAATGACATACCCATGGATGGCAGGCTCACTAACCCCTGACAACACAATATTCCTAGTCACTGATAAAACCTTTGCCTTTGTCCAAACCATAAGGGAGCCAAACTTTGGGATGGGAGGGGATAACTTCCAGCTAGCTACACTCCTGAGTCTGCAACATGAACATATCCTCATATTTAAATGTGAATCCAGAGGTGAGTCAGAGAGGAAGCAGAAGGAGGACACTTTGCATATCCAAACTTCCTTTTACAGACAAAAGAGGGGCTCTCCACTGTGTAAAACTAGCACCTTATGGTGACCCATGGTACTGTAGGAGCATACAAACAATCCACTGTCCAAAGACACATACATTTCTGTGTGTTGCCACACTACAGTTATCAGTATTTCATAACTACAGTTACTAAATTCCAACTATATTGATAAACACTTATACCAGTGATAGCCAAAATGATGACCCATTTAGATTCTGTCCAAACAGTGACTGACATTTAATATATTATCTACAAAGGAATATTATTTTCAACTCCAACACTGAACTGAGAAATAATTTCAATACACATATCAAAAAAAGATTACCAAACACAATGAATAATGACATATACGTATAATTTTCCAGGGGACAAAAACAACTGTTGCTCACCCTGCCACACCCAGTGCAAACATATCTCTGCCACAGTCATATATGACATGACACAAGCACACACACACACACACACACACACACTGCAGAGTTGTCACCTCAAATGAAACCCAAAGAAGATGGACACAGATGTGAAAATGCTTCACAGGTGATATAAATAAACCATCTGACTTGTCTCGCTTTTTGTATATAAAGGAAGCATGGATTATTGATTAAATCATTTATGCAGGTATGAACAATCTTTTGCAAACCTTTTAGGTATCCAAAGCAAAAAAAAAAAAATCTTACCAGAGAATAACTTTCAAATTTTAAACTCACTATTGTGCGCAGTCGATGAGCTGGTACTCATTGGACCTCTCAAAGCATGCCTTCACTCCTTCATCGTCCCACAGCTTCTTTGCATGATCAAAGAACTCCTGAGGGGAAAAAACATTAAGAAATAAACAAGAGACCATAACATATATTAGGAAACATACAGATCTGCAGTACAATGGTGTGATGGAAAGGTCAGGGGCCTTTAATTAAAGCAAACAGTGTCACGAGAGCTGAGACAAACACACTACACATAGATTTTAGAAGAGGGAAATCCAACCTAAAGTTGCTTAAACTAATAGTATCCATATTTTTATCTGGGTTTAAAAAGGAGATTACTTGTCTTCATTTAAACCATCAGACAGTACATGTGTAAGCACTTTACTGCTACTAAAACTATAAAACTCAGAATGAGTCTTCTAAAAATGTGATGCTATGTTGCTGAAACTCATGCTGCCACAATAGGCACTAAATAAAACAATAAACAAATGTACAATTCCATCCAAAGTCCATTTTGTGTATGCATAAATCAAGAGAAACTGATCACACACACACAGTTTCTCAACACCAAATACCAAACTTAGTTACATACACACTTGTACCCGGCACAATCACTGTCTTCTGGGTCTGAAGAACCTGCTTGAAGCCTTGCTCAATCACCACCAACAGCAGGAGCAGAAACAGTAGCAGAATATCTTACTCAACAGGTATTGTTTCTCAACAAACAGCTACTGGGTACAAAGAGTGGACACAGCTTTTCAGAGTTTGTCAGGTTTGGTACTATTATCAAGCAGACACAAAGACCTAGTGTATGCTAAAATCTGTGCTTACAGACTCACAACTGTTGAGTAGACTGCTATTCTTTAAGAACTGCAAAGTTACAGCACACAAGTCCTGTTAAACCAGAAATTTTTGTTTTTACATTTTTGTTTGTTTATGGATTAAACAAACAAGATATAAAGTGCTGACATGTGAGCTTTAAAGTTGTGAGTAGGCATTTCTTTCACCATGGACAGAGCCAGGTGAGCCGTTTCCCCTGCTTTAGTCTCCATGCTAAGTGAACTACAGCTGTAGTTCTGTATCTAATGTAGACTGGGAAAATGTTGACCTACCGCTTTCAGTACAGAAACATTCCAAAACTAAAAAAACAAAACATACCTGTGCTAAAATGGACTCAACCAATCTCTCATAAACGAAGACTCTTAGCAGCCAAGTTCCATAGGATCACACGTAAAGTTTTTTTATTAGAACATGTTAATGTACTTTGCCTTTACAGAGAGAATTACTGTAAGCTTAAAATATAATATCATATTTTATAACACAGCTATTAGTTATTTTACAAAAAAAGAGTAGTCTACTGATCATCATTCATAATTACTGTTGAGATAATTAATTAATTACCCCTGTTGGATATGACAAACAATAGCGAAAATAAATGGCAGATTATTCAATAATAAACAATTGGTTGTAGCCTTAAATTATTCTCACCTTAAGTACAAAAAATAAATCTAGCACTGCTGCTATGCAAACCATCTATAATCATAATGCTGTAAATGGCTATATATGATGTCAGTGCTTGAGCTGACTTACTGCTATGGACAATAGGGAGCATTATGAGGGAAGAGCGTCTTATCAGTGACTTTGAGACATTTCCCAGGACTCTCTTTATGCTCCCCAAAAACATTATTGGGCTTACATCTCTCGTCACCACCTGTCCACATGTCTTTCAGATGGGCTCCTCCTCTAGCCTAGAACCACCATATGACCCTGCGCTTAGTACTGTCCGTGATCTCTGACTGAAGAGATGGTGAAAGTAGCCCAGAACCAGGGAAGGATAAATGATGACATGCTCAGGGGAGATCTCCTCTCGGCAGATCCGGTGATTAAGTTCAACGTGTAGGAAATCCACTAATCCAGTCGGCAAAGAAAGTCTCCCAGGTTGAGACATTAATATTTGTTCTGTTTCGTTACAAATGATGGCTCACTCATAAATTACGAATAAGCCAAACACTGGTGCTAACATGTTAGCTGTGTTAAAATGCAGCCTCTAGACCACAACAATTTGTAAACACATCTTTTTCTCTCCATTTTGGCTGCTCATCCCAGTTGAAAAGGCAGTTTTCTTCCCCTAAACCGGATTTTCTAATCCAACCGACCTATGGAGTGTGTAACTGTGAGACCGCCAAATTGGCATGGTAGTGTGTAACGTGTACATGAAAACAGCACCGGTAAAAACGTTGTTATATCAGTATCTAAAGAGGTGGCAGCAGTAGCAAAGCATTTCACTTTGAAAAGCAGTTGGAGTTCTTTGTCTAGGAAAAGAATTTCGATTTGCTTGTTCCCTGATTGTGATCTGTGATCTATGACAAAGCCGTAACTCCAAAATTCTCGTTGTCTGCTTGCTATAAACAATGTGCGGAGTGGAACCAGAAGTAATATATGTTTCTTCTTTACTTGTTTTCTGAGGTTGGCTCTGTTGTTAGTTGTATCCATGCATGCTCAGTAGAATAGGGATCACATGTTCTCCCATCGATTAACATTTTATTGTGGAAGGCGGTAAATGCAAAAACAAAGGAACCACCTGGAACATTTTAGAACATTTACAGCTTAATGTATACATAGTCTTGGTTTCACTTTAACACAGCATTTACCTGCTGCCCTATTTGTGCCATATTTGCTTTCTTGCCTATATTTGCTTCCACTTCTGCCACAATCAAACTTTAACGCCCACCTTAAGCAATATCAAAACAGTCAACAGAACTGATTACATTCTTCTGTGGATCTCTTCGTTTTTTTTACATCAGCAGTCATGGGGGGCTTTGAAAACTAAAAGAAGGGCCGGACGAAGCTAGCAAGCATTGGGACTTGAAGCGGCGAGGTTGGGGGGTAAAGAGTGGAGTGGGGGGGAGCAGAGTATAGACCTCAGGGCTCTCTTCCACAGAGGCGTGTGACACTGGGCCTTTGAATAAATGCAGTGTGTGCTGCAGTGCCCTACAGAGGAACTGATAACACAGAAAGAGACCAAGAGGGAATTTGCTTTAACACACGCTTTTTTAACTCTTTCCTCTGCTTTTCCAATTCCACTTCCCCTCCACAAACATCCATCAGATGCGGATTCTCTGGTGGTTCTGCTATGACTGATTTTCAGTTCAGCCTTGATTTCAAAGTTATTCAAGTTGGGCTTGTGATGTAATTTTTCACTTGAGTCATATAGGTCAGGCTGACACATAGAACAAAATGGCCCAAATCTAATCCAACTTAACTAAACAAAGTTGTGGAGCAAATAGTTTGCATCTTCAGTCGTGATTTGAATAGACCTTAGAGGAAAATGTATATGGCCAATAACCTCAGATCCCTCCATATAAAGCCTATCAGACAACCAACTAGCTCCTCTGTAAACCATCATTATCTCATTTATTGGATTTGAAGAGAATATCTGAGTTAGATAACAAGTCAGCCAGCACAGAGAGACCTGACTTTCATGGGTTACATCAGTTAAAGAGTACAGACAAATTTAGATTTAAAAAAAGAGCAAAAGCAGAGAGCAGCAGTGACTGTTCGAGACTATTCATCTTTCATAACACTGTTCCAAAAACAGAGCAGGCCTCCGTGCCACCCTTTGCCCCACATTATGGATCCTAAAGTAATCAATTAGAGGAAAAAAATTACTTCTAGGACTCAAGCTGTTCATCATGAGGAAACCACCAACAAGCTAACAACAAGGGAATGCTTCAGATGAGTTTACACTTCACAGTTTTAGTGTAGAATAGAGGAAGCACAAACCAGGTCATGTTCTCTAATAGGAAGTGATAATTATGGGTTGGCCTGTAAACTGAAATCAAACAACATTAAATACAATTACAAACCCAATGGCATTCGCTAATGTGTGATTAAGATTTAAACAATTCATCAGTGCGGTTATTCTGCATTCAAGCACAAAGGTAGATCAGTTCAAGAAAGGGCGGGGCTGGACATAAGCACACCTTAGACATCAATATAACAACAAACCCTAATTCATATCTAGAAACAGAACATGTTTTTGTGAACCTAATCCTTCAAATACTACTTAACAGTTACAATGTACCACATTATGTTTTAACATGTATGATCGAGAGAAAGCTTAGTGCTAACACGGGAGTTAGAGCTCATTTGAATTTGCTCCACTTTAGCTGACAGGTGCTCTCAGGTGCCTAGTATAGCCACCGCAGTGAAATTTGTTTCCATTTGCATAGACAACTGTTTGTCTCTGTGCTTTATTTTCTGTGGGCCAACTATCCCTACTGTCTAAGACTTAAGGACTTAGAAACTATAAATGTCACTTTACAAACAGCAAAAGAAAAACAACTTCCTGGTCATAAAAAGATTACAAATTTTAAAATGAAAATATATCCCAATTTTCTAGCCATTATTAAAGCCATTGAATTAAGTCACCAAAAACAAGTCATGTGACTTTACAAAATATGTCAGTTCATGCAAAATGTCAAAAAAACAAATCCTATGATATTAATATAAGAAAACCAATCTTGAAGAAATCTATCATAGTATAATTTAAAAGTAGCAACCTTTGTCCACAACAACATTTTTATAAAATCATGAAACAAAGAAGCTATGGCTCTGTTGTTTGTCTTATTTTAATAACCTGACCTGATGTACAATATGATACCTGATATACAGTGTGCAGCTAGATAATTTGACCAAAAATTTCCACAGTGTAAAACACATTTGTCATGTCAGAAAGTAGAGAAATAAATGTTTCAGCCGTTGTGATTGAATAAAAACAACAAAAGTGATCAGTGTCCTTAAACACTAAGCCCAATTTCAATAAACCTCTCTTTCATTAACTCATTGTTGCTGTGTCCAAAATACTCAGGTTCTTTAATTAAATTTCATTTAAAAACTGAAAAAAAAAAAAAAAGTTAGTTGAAAATATTTTTCAAGAACAGCAGGCAAAACTCTAACGTGTTAAGTGAAACAAGTAGTTAATCAACAGAAAATAAACTGCAACGGTTTGGGCCTTTTCAGCTCTAGGAGGCTGTGGCAGACATAATTTACGGTTTTCTAACATTTTAATGATAAAACAAGAAACAAAAAGAATACTAAAAATAATATTTGAAATAGTCCAATATGCCAAGTTATTGGCCAAGGTATCAATTGTTTACATATAAAGAAGTCATTCCGCAAACACTGGAAGTCAAAGATCCTCTACTACTTTTTCTGTCCACGGCATCCATCACAAAACAAATATTAAAATCCACTGAAAACCATGTTGCTCGCAAGTTTGCTCCCCCTCTAAGATCTGAAACCAATGAACTTTGGTTTGCCATTACATCGTCTGTTTAAAAAGGTAAAACCTGTTTCCAGATTGCAAAACGGCGCCAACAGGTGAAAGTCACAGGTTACTGATTGGCTGTGTACCTGGGCTGCTGTATTGTATATCATGCCTAGTGGCATAGGTGACAATGTAGTGGTGACACTGTTGGCACAACTGAAGCCTGAGACTAATGTCAACCACAGACACACTTAACAGAGCCATGTTGTTTCCTTTGGCCTGGCTGGGCCTGGGAACTCAACACCAGCTCTCCCCATGGCTCTGGCCCTCAAACAACACAATATCCCAGGAGTACAAAGTATTGGTTGCCTGTTAATAGCCATATCCTTCTGACATACATACCTAAAATAAGACATTGAATAGCATTGCTGAGATGAATCCTGAAGAGCTAAGATTTAAAAACAATACACCTGTAAAGATAAAGTACTGAAATATAGTATTGGCATGCATTAGACCTGAAGACTGCAAGAAACAAAAAGCCACTGTGAGCCTAGTCAACAAAGTGTCACCAGTGGACATACTTTGAAGCCCTATTGAAAAAAAAAATCCTACACCATATGATGTCAAAAGCTGAAAATTACCCATCACATTTACTGTAATTGATGAAAAATTGCAAACTATTTTCTGAGAATGGAAAAGAATGGTCTGCAATGCTATAGTCTTGAATTGTTTAGTCTATAAAATAAAGCCAAATACTAAAACTAAACTAATACTACTCTTGCTGAATATTTTGCCTCATTCCTATTGACTTACTGATCAATAGTTTTGATAGAACCTTTATAACTCCTTAGAATGAGTTACATAATGATAAGGACAGGTGTCATCATCAAGTCCAACACAACAGTAAAAGTACAAACCAACAAACCAAGAAGAGATAAACCCTGCATGCATACACAAAGTAGTGCATTAATAGTTTCCTATTGTCCACATAAAAGTGAACTATTCAAAAAATAAAATTAAATAATCCACAATTCCATTGGCCAATCTATCAACAGCTATTGTCAAAGACAAGGAAAACTTTCAAAATTATGTAAAACATTATCTACATTTCCAACGCATGACGCCACACTAGTGAATGGGTGATCACAGACTAAAAAGTATCCCATGTGACACACAGTACATCTGCTCCCCTTGCAAAAGTGAAGTTTAACACTTGATGTCACAGGAGAGATACAATACATTTGCTTTAGTAACCACCTCAAAAAAAAAAAAAAAAAAAAAAAAAAAAAAAAAAAATTATATATATATATATATATATATATATATATATATATATATATATATATATATATATATATATATATATATATATATATATATATATATATATATATATATATATATATATATATCATTTGTTTATGTATGTATGCATGCACATTATACACAAACACACACACACACACACTGACTATTGGATCCCTAAAAATAGCTAAACATATTACACACTATGCTACACAAAACTAAACAGAAGCAAACATTTGGACGGACAAACCAGAAGAAACACTGTATACCATACTTTTCCATATTTCCCAGACATTTTATTAACATCTTACCTGTGAATAGTCAAAGTCAGAGAGAGGTGCTATGCTTTTGATGTATTCGATTCTGAATTGGTCCTCTGGGTTGGCTAGTGGGACAGGGGGTATTAAAGTGCTCATTGCAGACACTATAGTCTGCAAAGCAGAAGGTGGAGAAAAACAAAAGCATTAATATGAATGAATGTATATATGATAGTAAACTTGTATAATAATCAGTGAAATGAGACATCAGTGGTATTCAGCGTAACGAGTGAGACATTTGGTAAGCAATACATATAAAACTCACCACTATGGCATCCTTAACGTTTTTCCGAATATCTTGGATTTTCTGTTTCTTTTCTCTACATGGAGACAGAATAGATGTATGAGGCAGCGCTTACAAAAACATCAACCACAGCAGACCAGAGAAGATTAATCCTCAAGGTGGTTATGAGTAAGACAGGGGTTACTGCCAGGTTAGACTGTAATTCCTGCAATTATACATACGGTACAGGTGCTGAGGGTGGGAATATGTGCCAGTGGAAATCAGCTAATGGTGAAATGAAACATGGGTAAACTGCAAAATTAAAGTGATCTAATGTGCTAATGATTTTTTTTAAATGCTGACAATGCACAATCGTGCCTCCTACTGTTAAAATACACACTCCTCTTTGAATTTATACATACAGTCATACAGTTACAGGACTCAGGACATGTACTGGGCCTGTTTAAAACAGACCGCTGCTAAGATCAATGCCATGCAAGGCCTTGCAGCAAAACAAATCATCAATAGGCCTGTGTCGATCACAACCCTTCACCCTCTCACATGAAACAGGAAACGCTGACTGATTTGGCCGCCTGTGTGACACTGAAATCCTCACATATGTTTGCGAAGTGCTCACGAAACGGAGGGGAAATGATAGAAAGACAAAAGAGAAGGGGAAAGATAGTAGCTGCTTTGCATGGGATACTGGGCCCAACAGGCGCTGCAGTGCCCGGAGAAAATTCATTCAGAAGCTATGTGCTGGCCTCGGTGTTAATAATTAGGTGGGAGGCCATAAAAATTGCATTAATGTACATTTTGACGTGTTAACGTTGCTCTGTTTAAGTGTACGGAATAGCACTCACTCCGCGTTGAAGCCGTTGACGTGTAGGATCCTCATCTGCTTCACAATGGTGCTTTTTCCGGACTCTCCCGCACCTTCGACAACAACAAAAAATAAATAAATAAATACACACAAATATCAACAACGAGGCCACAAATAGACACATCCTGGTTATCGTGAAAACAACAAAACAGCGTTTTGGAAATGAAGCCAGTTAATTGTGGGCTCTGGCGGAGCTTCGCTTCCATCAATATCCACCCCCATGACATATTATTGCAAGCGCTGTCAAATGGGGCTACGTGTTCGGTAAACGAAAGAGATTAGCTTACATTTCAGAGAGCCCATCACATGTAAATAAGCCTTACCCAGTAATAAGAGCCTGTGTGTGGCTTTATAAGCTTGTCTTTCCTTTTGCAGCTGTTTTTCGATCTTTTTATTAGCCTCTCGTTGTGCCTTTTCGTCGATGCGTTGATCTTCAGTCTTGCTGTTGCCCAAACAACCCATCTTCCGTCGCCCTAACCCTTCCTTGTGAAATCGTGAAATATATCTAAATTTCCAACCGGGGTAATATCGTGGTTTTAATACGACACAGCAGTGAGTCTAATGTAAAATAAAAAAGGAAAAAAAAATCTCTGCGAGGCTTCTCCGACGGAGGGAGGAATACGTTCCCCCGCTACAATTCCGCTTTAGCCGCAGCCAACCGTCATCCAAACCGTTTGTTAGTTTGCGACCCACCGAAGAATTACGACTCGGTTAAACGGGGAAATATCAAAAAATACGAAGAGAGAGAGAGGGTTTCAATTGCTGGGAATCCAGTCAACTGTTCCTATCGTGTCTCCAACCCCTCTCTGCTCTCAGTGTGGTTTTTTTTTCTATCTGGATTTCTATCAGTATTTCGGCCTCTTTAACTCAGCACTGCCTCTCTCTGTGGCACCAGGAAGTAGCCGCGGACCGTGGTGGAGGAGGAGGAGGGGGGGAGGGGGGGAAGGGGTGGAGGTGGAGGAGGAGGAGGAGGAGGAGGAGGTGGAAAACAAACCCGCGTTAAACTGTAACATTAACAACCCGCACTGATATAGCATTTTACAACTTGTGTGGTCAAGGGAGAGCAGCCATTCCTCTCCCCGATTTAGCTTCACTATCCTCGCTATCAGTGTTGGGAACCCGGACGCCTCTCTGCTGGTTTACAGAGGGGCTGGGTCTCGTCTTCTTGTTGTTGGCTTCCATTCAGAGAGGTGGCCCTGACCCAAACTGGCAACCCATTTACAGTGTCTGTGTCTGCCAGAGGTGGCAGAAGTACACAATCTCAATACTCAAATAAAAGTGCAAGTACGGGTCTTTAAAAAAAGAAAGAAAAAGTATTCCACTACAAGTATAAGTACCACTTTGAATTCTTTACTCATGTAGTGTAACTACACTACATTTAAAGTACATGTTCTCCACCAAGAAACTAATTTCCAGAGACAGTAAGTAACTAATTACATGTACTGAAGTAATGTACCTACTGTACCCAAGGCAGTTTATTTTACTGTACTTTTATTCTTCTACTGTTTACAGAAATTTGCTGTATTTATTACACTACATTTAGTTGTTTGAGTCGCTTTTTAAAAATGCAGATTCTTATAGAAATCTAATAAATAACAGTCTATTTTTATCAGTTAACCAGTAATCTTCCATATTCTTTTCATTTCAGTTTGTCAAACATATGTGGATTTGGATATTTATGTAGTTAACAGCATCACATTCTGTAGTACCTAAGAATACATTCCTTTTGAGGTTGTCACCCTTTATTGATACTTAATAATTTATTAGGTAATTACATTTCTTTTAGCATTCATACTGAGGAGTAAAGTAAAAGTAATCAAATTTAAATTCTCAAGTAAAAACAACTACCTCAAGACTTTACTACGGTACAGTACTTAAGTAAATGTATTTAGTTTCTGCCTATGTTTACACACACACACACACACACACACACACACACACAGTACCTTTTCTCAAAATTAAAACACCGGAAGCTCCTGTACCATCAGGATGGAATATGTATGAATATATGGAATGTATGAGTTTCAGTCTAAATATCACTTAGGACGCAATGGGGCTGTAAACAAAATCCTATTATTTGAGTATCGAGTATTTGCTTCAAATTTGATACAGATCCAAATAAACAAACAGTAAGCAAAGAATATTCTGAAACCGTAAAAAAAGGTTTGTAGCTATATTTTATAGGCTAAGTAAATTATCTTTTTTTCTTCATGTAAAATAAACCATTGAATGCACTGTTAAAAAGCTAACATGAGGCCATTTTTCTGAGCCTATGAAAAAGAGGATGTTGAAGAGACATGTGAACACCAATGCTATGATCTGACAGTATATGCTGCATGTTAAGATTAAAGAAGCCAGACAGTGTAAGCCTGAACAACTGCAGTAGAAATATGCTAAATACACATTTATAACATTCATGTAAAAAAAAAAAAAATACTACAAAGTGTTTTATTAAAAAAAAAAAAATAGTATTTTGGTACTTTAAGTATCTCATGATGCAAGCATGATGGAGCATGATTTGAGCCATCAGAGAATTAGCGTCATGGTGAAGTAAGAGAAATCTCCTTTTGAGAAGTTAAACTTTGAACTGTTGTGTTTTGAAAAACTTTTAGGGGAAAAGCATGTGAGACAGCTGATTGTTCATAGCAAGGATATTCGAAATGTCTTAATTTATGACTGGAGGGGACCTTTAAAAGGAAAGCTTTGAATAATACACACTATGTGCAGCACAACAGTGTAATGAAATATGATTTTGAACCAGCTACAAATTCTTTCATGCTTGTATGAACAGGCTAATGTTTTAAGCTGAGCTCAGAAAATAACTGCACAGAAATCACTGTGACCAGAAAACACAGAGAGACACTAAGATATTAGCCAAACATATTTTTTAAATGGACTTCCCAGCATTAAAAGCATTCATTATGCATCAGAGTGGCACCTGTCAGCTACAGTATATTGAAATGTTGTTTAGTAATTACTGGATAAATGTGTAAGATGCAGTTTACAGCTGGAGCTGGCCAAAGTAGAGATTACTGTAATTATTTTATAACCTGAAGGGCAGTTTAATGTTACAATGCGTCATAATTTATAAACAGATCATATGTGTTGTATGTAAAATCTTATCTTAAAAGGAGCTATAGCTGTCAAATAAATTATTACAAAACAAGTATAATATGTATCTTTGCAATTTAGTAAAGTGGAAGTATAAAGTAGAATAAAGAAAAAGTATGAATGCCTCCAAATTAGTTTTAAGGCAGTACTCGAGTAAACGTACGTCCCTCCACCACTTTTACAATGTACAGCATAAACTGAAATTGATTCAGTGGTTCTGTGTTACACTAGTTTATCCTAGTACTACTGCATTTCAGATAACTCTGAGTTTCTTTATATTATTTTTAGAGGTTTTTACTATTTAACATATTTTGTAAATTGTTGTGGCTGTAGAATTGTAGATAGTGCCCCCCTACCCGCTACTGATCACCTGGATCCGGCGTGTTCAGTTAATCACATGGTTGCAGTGACCGTCTTAGATGATGGTGGTGTGGGGAAAGACACTGTAAAGTGGTACCTTCCAGCTTCTGATTGACTGAACACATCTGATCCAGGTGACCAGTAGCGGTTAGGGCAGGCATATCTGGACAGTGGCTCTTGAGCCACTGGACATGGAATAACTATAGAATATCTAAATCAGAAAATCAACTGACACAAATTTCAGGGATGACTACAATCACATTACAATATTCAAGCACAACCGTGATGAGAATGTGTTTTTGAGCATTTAAAAATCAATAAAAGACATCAGCTTAAGATGCAAGATTTGACTACCAGCCTATTTAAAGTGCTGACATATAATGTCGGATTACCATACAAGACAGGCAGCACACATGTGTTTCCGTTCTTACCCCAGGACTATTTAGAGTGTAATTCACTCAGTGGTGGGCTGATATAGTACCTACACAACACTGGGTTAAATTTACCAATGAGCTGTTTTGACCCAGTGTTAGTTTTATTTATATATCACCAATGAGTCACTGGGTCAAGAAAACCCCTTCTCTTGGTGAATTATCTACCCATGGTACTGGGTAACTTTAAACCATTATTGTGTATATGTTATATTATCCAACACTCGATCCAATTTCAACACAGGATTTTTAGAGTGACGTTGTTCAAAAGAACATATCTATAACATTAGCAAAAGTGAGTTATATGAGAGAAAGGCTTATTACCCATTTCCCCAGGAAAACCTCACTCTCAGATTATCATTGTGCTCTTTATGGAGTTTTTGGGACAACTTACTTCTTTTTTAATGCCACCACCACCTACTGGCATTATCTTAGTGGTAGGCTTGATGAGTTGGTATCAATACATTTTTACAGTACGACGATATACCGTTCATGATTTTGCCATGACATTTTATGTGTCTCCCAAGAAGCATATACTTTTATCAGCTAAACATTACATAATACTGCAAATGAAATAACAGGCAACCCATACATCAAGAATTTGAGAGCATGTTTGTTGTCTGTCTGTACCTCCTGTTAAATAATTACATACATTAAATAACCTTACCAAACGCTATTCAGTCACACGTGACAAATTTGTATGTTTGTGGGAAATAATGAATTTGTATCTCCAAAATGTCTAAAAACAAGACGGAGTCTACAATAATTACAACCTGCATTGCCATGCAAGTTAAAGTTATGACATAGAGGAGGAAACAAAAACCTTGAGGATTATGCATAGCTTTTTGTGGCTTCCTCTCAACCTGACCAAAACAGGGTGTGGGTTTGGCTATTCAGCATTCAACACTACACTTGATTTGCAGACTGCCATTTCACTACTTGTGTGTGTAAGATAGGGAACGTAAGGTAGGAAGTATTTTGTCCATTTAAGAGCAGCCTGTAAAACTTGGTAAGTGAGCCTAAACACTAAACGCAATACTTGGCTAGCTTACAAGTTGTTGCACTCAGGTAAGACAGAACACTTATATCTGGTACAATAGGTTTACGTGTAATACAACCACCCATAATTCACTCCCTAGCATGAGGACACCATAAATTTTTATTTGTGGAATGTGTAACAAAGAGTGCACTGTTATTTTGCTCTTTATGCAAACACAATGCAAATAGAAGTTTCATGTAGTGAAATGTAGACAGCATGCAAGTTGTGCAGCATGCAAACCAAGTCTGGAACACTCACTTCACCTACAGTGCTATGAAAATATAACAGCCACCACTACCCCAAAACCTGTATTCAATAAGAAAAAGAAACCCTGTCTCCCCACCTTAGAAAGCAAGGTCAAAACAAGTGACTGGCCCATAGCACTCTCTAGTGGTTAGAAGCAGAACTGAACCGTGGCTATTGTTGGTCCCCTGTGAAGGATGCAGAACTGGGCTTTGTTGCATTGATTATCAGCCCTTTTTATGAACTACAAACTGAGACATAGTGTGAAGTGTGTTGAGGTTTAAATATCGACAGCCAGTACTTCCAAGTTTTATTTGTAACCCACCCTTTCGCTCTCTGCTTTCGTTGTTTGTCCACATCTATTTGAGGTTATTCGTCGTTTCGTTTGCTGTGCAGCGTTCTACACTTGAAGGCTGTTTTCACATTCATCTATCAAGGGGGTGGTTTGGGTGGGGGTGGGGGGGTTTCTCGGTTTTCACCTAAAAACTGAGTTTAAGATATGTATATCAGTATTGTATTGTCATGTGACAACTAGTTTTTTAAGTAAAGGTGTGATGTGGAAACATGAAGCAGCCAATGCCCATATCTCACCACCTTCATCACTGTAGCAGAAATACTCCATGATTAATCCCATTTTCTGCATGTAGGCATGCTCAGTGTTGGAAGACATTTTCAGATCCTTTCCTTTACAAGGCAGTTCAAACATACTCTACTAGAAATAATTTTGACTTTCAAACTCTGACAGATAAGATACTTTTTGTATTTTCAGGCCAATATCAGACATACTGTACACGTAGTGCAAACTGGTATCCACACTGCTAGCGTTTGAAGTTTGATTTACACACCCTGGCAGTGTGAGGCCTTCAACTCTCAACAGCTGTATTGTGAAAATAAAACAGAGGTCTGGGTAAAGACTATAACCTGTTACAGTAAATGTAACAATGTCCGGCACTTAAAAATGTTCTTTTCTATGTCTAAATCTCCTAAACTGTAAAAACAGGGCACACACCCAAATGATATCCAGCTAAAATTAGACTCCTTGGGATTTTTTTTTCCTGCAGCTGGAAATAACTGTACAGTTCTGGTTAGGGACAGAGGCTCTTGATAAAGAGGAAATTATATAATAAGTAAAACCTGGAGCACAAGCATAGTCCAATGTCCTCCTTGTGATATGAGGACAATTCACATTGCAGCTTTGCTATCGGTATCATAAATATGTCAATAATTCATGCCATTGGTCATTGCATTAACTCTGTTCAGTTAGTAACAAAGTTCAGCAATAGTCAATGATAAAACCCATTTAAACCAAAGCAAAGTTCAGCTTCCTCTGCTTGAATTGAAAAAGGGAGGAGGGCTGGGAGGACTATATGTTCTGCTTCAGTGGGTGAAGAAGCTTGTCCAAAAAAGGGTTGCTTGTGTGTGCCTTAAAAACAGTAACTACCAATAACAAGGCAGAGGTATGAAATGATCAGTTAAGGACAGAAGTAATATATACTATCATATAAGTTTGTGCAAAATCTAATCCACGAGTAGTATTCCTACAAAGAAAATATAAAATTAAAGAATTCCTTGAAAGGATTTTAGATTTTTCTGAACATTCCTCTATCATCCATACTGTAGGTTGTTGCGTCTGACAAATGATTGCATGACTAATTGACTAATGGAACATTGCATGCTGTGCTTCACTAGAGGAGGCCATATTAAATGGAGATATCATACGTCTTTCATGGATGTGCACAAATGTGAACTTTGTATATTAGAGCCTATTGAACTTGAGTTTCCTTGTCTAAAAAGCTAAGCCACATAGTTGTATTTCAAAGCGGCTTAACTCCAGTAATCACATCACAACAACAGTTTCTTCTGATGAGTATAAACCCTCTTACTTTGAAGTAAATAGAGTGCTGGAGGACTACCTTAATCTGTTAAATATGATGAGATTAGTAAACCCTAAAGGTCAATATAGAATATGAGTGTGAATGAGAGGGAGCCAGGTGGAACGGTGAGGTTACAGGGAACAGAGGTGAAGAAGGTGCAGGACTTTAAGTACTTAGGGTCAACGGTTCAGAGCAATGGAGAGTGTGGAAAAGAGGTGAAGAGGCGAGTGGAAGCGGGTTAGAACGGGTGGAGAAAAGTGTCAGGTGTGCTGTGTTATGAAAGAGTATCAGCGAGAATGAAAGGAAAGATGTTCAAGACGGTGGTGAGACCAGCGAAGTTGTTCGGCTTAGAGACAGTGGCACTGAAGAAAAGACAGGAGGCAGAGCTGGAGGTAGCAGAGGTTAAGATCTTGAGGTTCTCTTTGGGAGTGACGAGGATGGACAGGATCAGAAATGAGGGCATGAGAGGGACAGATCATGTTAGATGATATTAAGATAAAGACAGAGAGGCCAGATTGAGGTGGTTTGGACATGTTCAGAGGAGAGACTGTGAATATATCGGTAGAAGGATGCTGAGGTTGGAGCTGCCAGGCAGGAGGTCTAGAGGACGACCAAAGAGGACATTTATGGATGTAGTGGGAGAGGACATGAAGTTAGTTGGTGTGAGAGAAGAGGATGCAGAGGATAGAGTTAGATGGAGGCACATGATTCGCTGTGGCGACCCGTGAAAGGGAACAGCCGAAAGGAAAAGAAGAAGAAGGGAACCTTAAAGGTCTGAAGAACTGCTGCGACATGTTGAGGGACTTCTTTTTGCTCACTTACAATTACAAAGGCCATTTAACAACAAATAGTTTCATCAATATCAATTAGTTTAGCAGCTGTTTAGTCTATAGCCTGTCAGAAAGGTTTCTCAGGTTCCAAGATGGTTATCCAATTGCAATTTTTGTACATTAGTCAAAACCTCAAATGTTTAATTTTACTAGCCTGAGATTAGCTGTGACCATTGATGACTGGATCAATCTACTGTTTGTTCCATTGTCAAACTACCTTCAGCCAAACCTTCTGCACGTTGACTGCATCTACTTTAAATTAGAGCAAGTAACACGTTTCCACTACTGTAATAATCCTGTCAGATATAAAAACTAATCTAAACTTTTTTCAAAGGCATCAAGAAAGCTTTTTTTTTAGTTTTTTTTCTTCTCTGCTATTTCAGAACCGAACCTTTCAGATTTAAAACAAAGTCTTAAAACATTACAGCAAATAACCTTTAATATCAATTATTGTATTGTTTTATAAATGTGAGTTAATTCTGAATGTTGGTGAGATTATGGGTTTAAATTATCAACTGTCTAACGTACAGTAAAATGCCGAAAATCCAAGTGGTTTTTGACTTTAGCTGTAACCACTGTTTAACCGTTTAGGATAAACAATAGCTCCTTATGGTTATCATCATTCCACTAAATACCTGCACCGAATACAAACAGATAAAGTGACCCAGATTAGCTGGCGTATGCTGCCTTGAAATGCAACTATCTTAAAGGTGTCCCCTTTCAGAGGAACTCAAACCTCCTCGGTCCCCTGGCAAGCAACAGGAGTCCTGTCCGGAGACCTGATGGGTGTAAAGTCCCAAAGGCCCCAAAGAAAAACCAAAAGTGGCCTGTGGCTCGTGCTGCTGTGTGTAAGAGGGCACACAGCTCCCAACATAACTGATTCTCTAGCACTGAAGGCAGTCGGCCAAACCATAATAACATGCTGAAATCACACAATAACACTGGATGCACATGCTGTATAGCTTTCAACAGAGGCTCAAAGAAGAATGTATGACATTACCCTGTGTGACTTCATTAGGATGAGCCATTTCTTCCTGTGTGTAATTACTGAGGGCTGTTTACTCAGGATATTAAACTGGTAGCCATTTATTATGTAGAGTAACAAAGCATAACACTGTTTAAAGTAAAGCAAATACATGGAAGTGTGACACAAGCCTGTCACAACAGGAAGTGGCTGTTTCTTTTGTAAATGTACCAACATTTAAACATTGTTTTTCTCATGTGAGGGGCTGCGATTAGGCGTGCGTCTCCCATCTTTGAAAGTTACAGTAGCCACTGACCTTTTTCCAAAACCTCCAGACTGTGTAGCCTACATGCACAATATGGACCATGGCCATTTCATGTCGAAAAATAACAAAAACTCAACCAATAAAACTAATAACCTCAAATAGATGTGGACCAAACAAAAAACCTAACTGTCAGATGTACAGCTATTTCACTTTCATTATGAAGGAAGCTATCAAACTTGATTAACTATAGTCATTTCTCTCTTCTAAAGAAAATGCCAAAACTAACAATAAATGCCCACCATATATTATCAGCGGTGCAAGTTACTAACTGATTATTTTAAATTAACTGATATAGCTGCTACAAGTTTGCTATTTGAAGTAATGTGAAGATACTAAAACAAGCAATTATTTGCATGTGTGAAGAATGAATTTGGCAAACCTGGAATCTCTTACATATATTTCATCATCACACTATTCAAAAGTAGACCTAAACTACAAGCTGTGTACTATGCATACTAAGTGTTGGAAGACCTTTTCAGAGCCTTTCCTTTACAAGTCAGTTCAAACATACTCTACTACAAATAATTTCGACTTTCAAACTCTGACAGATAAGATACTTTTTGTATTTTCAGGCCAATATCACACATGTACTGTTTGATTTACACACCCTGGCAGTGTGAGGCCTTCCACTCTCAACAGCTGTATTTTGAAAATACAGGAGATGCTCCTAATAATTAGTCTTTGAAAGATTCATTAAAATTGTTAAATACATGTGCTTTTGTATATGGGTAAAGACTAAAACTGCCAATAACCTGTTACAGTAAACCTAACAATGTTCGACACTTAAGAGATTTTTTCTAGATATAAATAAAAACAGGGCATCCAGCCAAATGATATCCAGCTAAAATTAGACTCCTTGGGATTTTTTTTTTCTGCAGTTAGAAATAACTTTACAGCTCTTGTTAGGGACAGAGGCTCTTGATAAGGAACAAATTATACAATAAGTGAAACCATGAGCACAAGCATAGTCCAATGTCCTCCTTGTGATATCAAGACAATTCACGTTGCAGTTATGCTATCAGTATCATAAATCTGTCAATAATCCAAACTTTGTACTATACTTCAACGCCCTAGGGCACGCAACACTATCCCACACTGCGGTTTATTTCATGTGTGTTTAAAATAGTTCTTTAAATTAGATTTTTCAACTGTTGTCCAAACACACTTGGATGGGTCTCACTACACAGCAGGCCACTATACTGTACTATACACTACTGTATGTTACAGTACCGCCAGATAACAAAACTTTATTGAGCTTCGGGAATTTAAAAAAATGTGTTTATGCTTTAATATACTCATCATTAGACCAAAGCTTTTTTTACTAACATTCCTTACTAAAACCTTTTAAACTGGACTGTAATTTGCATTTTACAACACTCAACGATACTGTAGGCCACTATACTACATTTTGCTAAAGAGTACTATCATATTTACTTAAATGCCATGGTGTAAATGAGCTTTAAGCAGCTTCGTATACTTGCTATACTGTTTTACAGTTTTTCAAAAACACATGCTTTGGTAATAATGTACAGTGCAACACATGTATGGGACACCACAGGACACTATCCAGTTCTCTAGTATTTATCTAAAAACTGTTAAAAGAATATTTTACTGTACCTGGACAGCTCTCACACGATGTTCAGAGCAAGTGGTCTCGCTTTCTTTTTGTATACAGTACCACCTTCATTATACTATCCTACAGTGCTGACTACACTTCAATCTTTTATGTTACTGTCCATTTATTTGCAAGAGATCTCAACATACTTGTACTCCGAAGCCAGGTAACTTATACTACACATAATGCTATATGACATTCCTGTACCTTATAACCTTCTAATATTCGTGGATTTATTTGAAAAACCTACTCTACGTGTGTAACCACTGGTCAGACGGCACTACACAGGTACTACTGGGTATTACTAGGTTTTTCTTTTGAGAGAAAACATTGCCCAGTGGCCACACTAAGAAGGTCTCCTAACATACAGTATTTGTACCCTGAAGCCAAGTAAATTAAACTACTGTGCATTTTCCACAATACAACATTCTTTTATGCCACAGGCCACTATGTTTATTGAAATAAATGACTGTGCTTTTCTGCAGGCATGCCCCAAGGCTACGTGCTTCCTGTAAACCCGTATCACCTGGACTATTTTAAAAGTAGCAGGCTTACACTGGTTCTTATAAATTCCTCATAAGCCCAAAACGCACCAGTAGGACCACAGCAGGCCCCAGTCAGCCTAAACGTCCATCTTCCTCGTTTGTCCCTGACAGCCGCAGGGGCTAGTCCTCCACAGCCAAGCCAACAGATGTGGCTACAGGCCTACCCAGAGCAGTGACATAATTTCTGGAAAGGCCGGTACGTTTTGTGTTTCTAATAATACATGGCCTCCCCAGACCAGCAACAACAGACAGGGGCACAACCTACCGAGCAGCAGCAGCCGATGCGTCTGTTTGTACTCCCGTTTGAGCTCCTTCAGCGTCTTGTCAATGTTCTTGCTGACTTTCTTTGCCTCCTTCTCGGCCTCCTTCTCCTCCACCAGCAATTTGTCCCAGTTTTTCTGCTTTTGGGTGCTGGTCTTTTGCAGCAGCTGTAAGCGTCGGCCGCGGTCCTTCCCTGTGCCCTTACCGCTGCCTCCTCCTCCGCCTCCTCCATTCTGTATAAGCACACCGTCCGTGCCAGTGTCTCCACGGCGGTGCTCTCCGGCCGGGACCCTGGCAGGATCCCCGGGGCGCACCGGGCCGCCGCCGCGTAGCGACGAAGTCTCACCGCATCCCCCGGTGTCTTCTTGGCGAGCTCCCCCGGCGCGGGTCGGAACGGCGGCGTCCGGAGGCTGGTCAGAGTCCGAGGTAGCGTTGGAGATAGACCCGCTTAGGTCCCCGAAGAGCCGGGGTCGCAAACTGTAGCACAGCCCCATGTTGAAACCACTATTTGTCTGTGAATGTGATTTTTCATAAATTAAAGTATCCAAAATAAAAAAATAAAAAAAGTCGCAGTTGCGCCACCAGAACCTAACGAGCCATCGTTACATTGGAAGTCCAGCGGTGCGATTTAGGTTCGAATTTGAGCCGGAAAAGTGCACGAATTATGCGCCGACATTTGCTATATGTCATGTTGCATTTTCCCCAGTCAACCTTCGCTTCGTAGTTGGTGGATCACCTGATCCTTTAGTGGACACTGCGGGTCCACCTTACCGTAAGTAACCAAAAGCACAACCTTGGAGGAAAAACGCAGCTGTCTTGTGCGCAGACAACAACAATTTGACTGCACAGTTGTTAGGTGCAATGCACGGTGCGTCATTTTACTACAGTATGGCCATTTCGAGAATGCTGGTCATGATTTTCATTCCTTGCATTTCGTTCCTGCATGTTTAAAGACCCTCTCCGAGCTGCAGATGATCAACCTGCTCCTCATTATCACGTTCGTGCACTAGAATGTGTCCTTAATTGGCAGAAACGATCCTTTTTTTCTTTAATGACATAAGTCAGCTGAAAATATTTGCAAAATAACATTTAGGACTTTAACGGTATTTGAAATAATTCACATTCTAATCAATTTTTGAGCGCAATTTGTTTCCGTCCTGATTTCATCACTCATTTGCTTTAGTCCTGATATTATTTGTTTATTTTCAGCAAGTCTGATTTTTTTGCTGATGTTTCCTAAATCCCCATAATCCCTGTGCCATTTATCATTTTCATAGTCTACTGGACCCATTTAAAGTTTAGTCAACGTGTGGACTAATCCCCATTTTCAAATGTGTTTTTTATGGATCTCTTGGGAGGCCTCAGAGATTATTTTCTTAATTTAATTCTCAATCACATTCACCATAAAACTGTCAAAGATTTACGTTACACAAACCTAGATCTTACTTTTACTCTCCGTATAACAGTAATCTTCTCACCTACACTTTTACAGTGAGTTATGATATTGTTGTTTTCTATTTGTGGTGACTCGAATAGATTATTCAGTAATCAAAGACCTCCAGTGTGTGACATGTAGCCTACTATATGAAAGCTCACTAAGTTTTATCGCCTGAGTTGTACGGAGCAGCTTCAATCAGGTGCACGGTTGAAAATGACCAATAGATGGAGCAATGGATTTACGTAGTGGTGGAGGAAGTACTCTGATCATTTCCCTATAGCAATACTGCTTTGTACAAGTACTCTGTTACAAGTAACACATTTTACTCAAATACTTCGAAAAATATGAATAAACTACTAAAAAAATTCCAATGCCAATAGTAGACTTTCTTCAAAACGACTCATTTCATATACAATATTGTTGAATTATAACTATTGATGGAAACGTGTTCAGTACTTCGATGGTAAAGAGTGAGATGATCTTACATTACACGCTATTTTAATTATCGTATGCTTGAAATTTGGTAATCATAAATCGAGGTATGTTACATGCTTCACGTCACTATGGTTTTGCTGTATTTTGCACTATTCTTAATAATTGTATTAATTATTCATTAAAGTCATCACATAAATGAAGAAAGTAGACGAATGGCAAAAGTGATTCATTGCCTTTTATTTTGAAAGTCTAACCGTTGCCTAGGAGACAGGAAGCAGCTCTCGCAAACCGACAGCAGCATCTCTCCACAGCAAAGAAGCGCTGTGTTATCTTCCTGAGCACACCAATGCTTCCAGTCGTAGGTACACTTTACGCAGTTTTTATTTATACTGTGCTGGACATGATTAATGTTTGAAAAATACGTGTTTGGTCTTGTGGTTGTAAATGATAGTAATCGGGTGTTGTTAGCTTATCTTGCTCTGTTGCTGCTGTATTCATTGTAACGTTAGCAGATTTGCTTGTTGACTACTAACTAGCTAAACAAAGATGATAAACTTTATCAGCATAACGTGATAAAATGCTTAGACCGTGTTAAACCAAAGAAGCCGAGTTCCGAGTTCTTCACCAGTGGGCAACAATAAAAAATTTTTTATTGAAACGTCAAATATTATTTCTGTTCTCACGCTCTCACAGCAGGACCAGGTTTTATTCAAGCAGTTGTTCTGAATAATGCAGTATACTACAAACAGTAGGATCTTATCCCAGAGTTACAACTTTGTAGTTAAGCATCCAGTGCGACTACTCACTATTATTGATTCATATACCATTTTCAAATATTTCAGAAATCAGTTATTAGCCGTTAATCAAAAGAACAACTTCTGGGTTGCCAGTTTGGGAAAAATCGGATTCGCGCTGGATACCTTCTTTGTCTTTGCAGGGTAAGACTTACTTTTTTGCATACACAGCCGAGGAATTAAAAAGGCAAAATATTAAAAATACGAGTATAGGTTACTAGAGATACTGGGTGTAACATGCAAATTCTTAGATAGGGTACCAGGAGAGGGAAGGGAAAATATGTATACAATTGTCTGGCAAATTGAACAAGCCTATAACCTAAAATAAATAATATATTTTAGGTGTTTTGATAGGGAACACATTGAATGAACTCTTTGTACCCTGACTTATGACAAGCTGCAGAATACAGCATACTATAGCCACCTTACCTTAAAGGATTCACTGATAAGCTTTTATTGATAAGTTTATTAATGTTTGGAAATTGGCTATTAGTTAAACTTATGACCTCTTCTTAATGATTTTGCTTTTAATGATTCACCAGCCAAATGATATGATTAGACTAGTTGACAGAAAATGAATCTGCAGTAATTTTTCAGGCTCATGTTTTTGGTCTTATGTGAAAATAACTAAGAAATTACTCATCACAGTTTGTCAAATGGGAGACTTGCAATGAAGGATTTTGGTCACTATTTTCTGACATTTAATAGACCATTGATCATTGAGCCGAAAGCAATTGCCACATTAATCAGTGCATTTACATGCATTTAGGTAACCCCCAATCAGCTTTCTTAAGTAAGCTGATTTCCCAAATGAGATGTAAATGACAAACCTCCTTTCTGTAATTTGGGTAGGGAATTAGAAAAGCCTGATTAAAAGGAAACTCGTATAGAGATGTTTCACACTTTAGTTGTATGTAGCTAGTATGTAGCATTTACATGACCAGAATTAGATAAAGGTAAAGCCCACTGTTTGTGGATCAAATTCATGGATGTCAGCTTAGTTTGAAACCTGGCAAAATACAAATCTATCATTATGGTCTTATTTTTGCTCTCATTGAACTTGATAAAGTAAAACCACATCTCCAGCTTCTCTAGTGAGTCTGTTTCCTGGCACACATTCTTTGACATAATGTCATCTTTAATCCACTTCTTCTCACTGGGACTTGCCCTTCCTATGTCTGCCCTAATGCTTATCGGGGGATAGGTGAGACACGGTGCAATAGTCAGGATTGAGCTGCTTCACTTTTCCACTTGCTCTTGACAAGAAAACATCCAGGTTGAAGGATGAAAGTCTTATTTTTTTAACTTTTCTTCTAGAATAAAACCTATGAGGATTCAGCCGGATAGAGCAGTCTAGAGGACTGTTCAATCTGTGCAGGGATGCTACTGTACTTACAATAACCAACTATTGAACTGTCAGCTTTCCTCCGTGAAGGAGAGGCAAGGCTCTCAGCAAACGATGAACCGGTACACCACTCTGAAGCAGTTGGGGGATGGCACGTATGGCAGCGTCCTCCTGGGCAGGAGCAATGAAACTGGGGAACTGGTGGCCATAAAGAGGTGAGTGTGGCTCCAGTAAACATGCCAGGGATATTCTGTGTTGTTTTGTCTGACGGCATTAAGCTGATTAAACCCTGAGTAGCTCCTGCAAGATGCTTAGAGGCTCTAGACTCACACGTTGTGTGTGCATGTGGCACAGATAGGGAGTGTGATTAAAGAATCTGTTGCTGTTTTCTGTCGAAGGTTTTGTCTTCGTGTAGCATGTAAAGCCATTTTGGTTAATAAAAGTTCTTTATGGAATAAGGTTTTTCTTCAAGTTCTGTCAAAATTCTTTATAGCCCATAGGCCATTTATAATGTCTCTGGATGAGCTGTTTAAAAAACTGTTTTTGGCAAGAAATGAATAATGAATGTTTCAAGAGGCTCCACCCATCACTGTTGTAAATGTAAGGTTATAGTACAAGTACATATTACTGAGGACAGGGAAAGAAGTGAAAGTACACCGCAGAGTGTTCCCCCCTGGACTATGGGAGACATTAGAAAAGTCTCCAAGTAAGGATTATAAGGCTAAAACAGGCTGCAATCATAAAACATAGAATAAATTGTAATTAAATATAGCAAGAGTACCTCAGTGTCATTCAAGCCTTCAAAGAATCCCTATTGTGCTTTACTACCTGTTATACAGTAAAGCTGTTTACAGCACTACTGTACTGAATAGGAAAGTTAGGTTAAGCAACTGTAACACTCACTAATGTGAGCCTCGTCTAGACCCATATTGAGATGTATCCCTGGAGTCTAGACTCGGCCGGTGTTGGTGAATTAGAACCAGTGGGCGGTTGATGGAAAACCTTGGACACTGTCGCTGGACATGATGGTGGTTATTTTGATGAAGCGGAAAAGGCGGGTTGAGTAATAGTAGACTAAGATTGGACTAAGATATTTAACTTCTCATCCAAAAGTGTCATCTGACGGACTGGTTCTAGAGTCCCAAGAAAAATTGTGATTGAAGAGATGATATTTATCAAATACTACCTATAAAAAAAATCATGAAAATCTCTTGTTTTCCAACAGGATGAAGAGAAAGTTTTATTCTTGGGAGGAGTGCTTGAATCTGAGAGAGCTGAAGGTGAGAATCAGTACAGTTATGCAAAAAAAATCCACCTATTTACTACAACAGCTCAAATTATACTATAATAAATAACATCAAGTACTCGGCTACTGTTGTTATAGCCTTTTTAAATGGCGGGTGATTCAACATAGCGTATAAAAAGTTAGAATTGTGGCTCCAGTAAAAATAAAATAAAATAAATAAACATATAAATAAAGGTTTTTTCACATACATAATAATTTGACTTTGATTGATAAATTAAAAATCAGCATTAGGCCTCATCCTGACTTATTACTTATCCATTGCAAAAGTGATTTGAAAAAAATTAACACACCTCTTCATCCTGTACACAAAAATATTGACAATAGATATTGGGGCTGAGTGAAATAGCTAATTTCAGGCAGCATTATTTGGCATTTGAGTTAATTTACTGAGATGATAAGGTGATTTCCAACTCCTGTTCGTAAAATTCTTTGTGTTTTTAGTCACTAAAGAAGCTGAACCATGCCAACGTGGTGAAACTGAAGGAAGTCATTAGAGAAAATGACTACCTCTACTTTGTGTTTGAGTACATGAAAGAAAACCTCTATCAGCTTATGAAAGAAAGGTAAGAACACATCGGACAGCAAAGTTACATGATTTCATTTATAGTGCACAGAATTATTTCTGCAGGCTTATGCCTGCGGTCTGTGTTTTTCATTACTGCTGGGAATGTGAGAAATTATTTGGATCGGCTTGAGTCATCATGTGTCGGTCTTCATTTTTGCAGAAACAAGTTGCTCCCTGAGTCAGTCGTCAGAAACATGACATTTCAGATATTACAGGGACTGTCCTTTATTCATAAACATGGTAGGTGACTTCAGTGAGGCCTTTCAGTACAGACAGAAAAAAACAGGCTCTGCTTTCTCTTCTCTTCAATAAGATGCTGTGTTATCAAGCTGTCAGCACTGCCTTGGTCTACATACAAAATTAAGTAAGCAGAACACAACATATCTCAACTTAAAACGTATCTTAATGCTGAACGTTTGATAATACAACAGGCATCGCAGGATATTTCTCCAGCTAAAAATGAGTCACTTCTCTTGTGCTTTGGTGAGAAGAGGAGGTGTGACTGGTATCAAAGCCTGACTAAACAAAGTTTTGCTTCTCAGGACAAATTCAACTTGCTTTTAATGGTTGTGGGCGTTGGTGTCATTCCCACTTTACTATGGCATGATTGTTTGCATAGTGTTTGTTCTTTATCCCCTCTTTCTTTCTTATTCTCTTTTACTGCTTTGCTGCTGCCAGGGAAGATAAGATCTTTTATGAAAATGAGATAAGGAACATTCTGTTCCAAGTTTTGACTGGCTTAACATTTGTACATAAGCACGGTAAGGCACTCCTCTTGTCTTTCTCTTTGCTGTTCCACTTCCTAACAGGCTTTGCTTGACTGTGCCTTCTTTAAATTTAAAGCATGTTTTTTTGTGAGAAATGTTTCAAAAAGTCTTGGCTGTAGCATGTAAATGTAAGTGGTTGTGATAGTAATGTAAGCGAGAGTGAATAAATAGTTAATTTAATAAAATAATGAGAATCTGGACAAATATCACCAAAAGCACAGATGTAATTTACCTGACTCATGTTTTTCAGGGTATTTCCATCGTGATTTGAAACCAGAGAACTTGCTCTGTATGGGCCCGGAGCTGGTTAAGATTGCTGATTTTGGACTCGCTAGAGAAATCCGCTCCCAGCCACCTTACACCGATTACGTTTCCACAAGATGGTAAGTTATCATTTGGAGTCTCCTTTAGTTGGTCCTCTCGGCCTTTTGTGCCTTAACCCTGTACATGGGGTATTGCGAGAAACACAGGCAGGTACTAAAATGCAGTAGAAGGATGCTGAGGTTGGAGCTGCCCGGCAGGTGGTTTGGAGGAAGACCCCCTGAGGAGGTTTATGGGTGTAATGAGAGAGGACATGAAGTTAGTTGGTGCGAGAGAAGAAGATGCAGAGCACAGGGTTAGATGGAGGCAGATGATTCACTGTGGCCACCCCTGAAAGGAACCAGCCGAAAGCAGAAGAAGAAGACAGGTAGCTGTGGTGTCTAAAATCGCAAATTGATGCGATTGTCTTTCTAACCGATTTCTAAAATTTGATGTCTTTTCTTTTTTAGTATTCACCTACGCCACAGTTTTATAAAAGTCTCCTCCACTATTATCGCAAAATCATGAAATATATCAAAATGTAATAGAAAAAAATTTTTTTTACTGACTCAGAATTTACTTTAATATACTGTATATACTTCTATATTGATGCGCCAGGTATCGAGCCCCAGAGGTTTTGCTTAAATCCAGCTCCTACAGCTCACCCATTGACGTCTGGGCCGTGGGCTGCATCATGGCAGAGCTCTACACTCTCAGACCTCTGTTCCCAGGCAACAGTGAAGTGGATGAGATCTTCAAGATCTGTCAGGTGCTGGGAACGCCGAAAAAGGTGAGTCATCTCAATAGGTGTCATACGTTGTATTTCCACTGGGATAAAGAACTGAACCAAATTCAGACTCACTGATGATTAATTTGTTCCTCGCCACATCAGTCAGACTGGCCTGAGGGCTACAACCTGGCCGCCTCAATGAACTTTCGCTTCCCAAAGTGTGTCCCCACCAGCGTCCGATCCTTGATCCCCAATGCCAGCGATGAGGCAATCACTCTGATGAAAGACATGCTACAGTGGGACCCAGAGAAAAGGCCAAGTGTTGTTCAGGTACATATAAAACCTCTGTGTACACTGAGTGTATCCATTTTTAGCCTTGGAGGTTACACGAGGGAGTCAATCAGCTTACCCAAGCAATTACTGTAATACCAAACTTTACATCCGGATGTAGATTACTATGGTTAAAGATGTCCGCTGGCTTCATTCAACTCAAAGACATAAAGATAGACTATGATAAAAATGCTTTACGCTTCATTCTTTGTATTTGCTTGTATTTGATGTCTTTATTTGTGAGTGTTTACAGCTGTGATTACGCATGTGTAATGTTTCTCGCTTTTTGGTCGTGCTATTAATTACTACTGCAGCTTGAAAATCTGAATTAATTTTCATCTCAGCCTTTAGCACAGTGAGAATGTTCAGGGGTGCTTTGTCTCTTAGGGTTGTATAAGATGCATCACACAAAATCAACATCCATTTTTTCTGTATATTGTACATAATATTTTTGATATAGTGAAGATCAGGTCAAATTTTTGGACCAATTTATTCAAGAACCAACAATTTGCGAACAGTTCAAACAGCGCGGTTGCAAACAGCTTCTCATTTGTGGAAAATCTAAATCCTGACCTTGAACGTTAACCAAAAACGTGCAAATGTTTTCTTCTGGATGCTACTGCTTGTGTTCCAGGCTCTACGATATCCCTACTTCCATGTTGGCCAGGCACTTGGTGCGCCTTTAAAGTACTCCGAGCAGCATAAGGTTCAACAAAAGGCGTCTGAAGCAGCTGCAGAACCAAACCCTCTGTTTGTGTCTAACCTTCCCGCCAAGCTAAGTGCAGTAAAGGCAGAGCATCACAGCTGCATCCAGTCTCTATACCAGCCTCCACAGCTGATTTCCCTTCTTCAGGACAACATAGAGCCAAGCACAAAACAAGCAGCAGCTCTCAGCACAATGTCAGAAGCCCAGGATGAACCTCTCAGCTTAGTAAAAAACAGGCAACCAATGGACTGGCAAACTGTAGGTGTTACTCAGGTACAGACTTTTAATGTCAGAATAACTGATTTTTTTATACAATAATTAAAATAGTTTTGGATCTACATTTTGAGAGAACTGACATATTTGGACTTTACACCTTTGCAATTAAGTTGTTGTTAAACGTTGATCTTTAGGAAAGTGCAAAAAGAGCAAAAGGAGCAAAAAGCTCATTACTTAACACTCAGATATCTCCACTATTCTCTACTGCAGCCAGGAGCAACCACAGGAGTAGAAAACAGTGTGTCTGGGGTCAGGACAGGACGTCGACGGTGGGGCCAAACATCCATCAAGTCTGTTGATAGCTGGGACGAAGGCGACGATGCAGATGCTGGAGTTTCCATCTCCAAAAAACCGAGTATCTGTTCTGTAAAGGGCCAAACACTCGATGGGCCTCACTTTCGGTTAGACCTCTTTGTTTTTAAGTGAAAGTGCCTCGATCACAGTTTAGTAAAAAAAAATGCAATAATATGTTTTTGCCTAGATTTTCAGAATCAAAGAACAATGCAGTAGCAAAGATAGCAAGCAACACCGGGGTGAACAGAGCTGACTCCACCACTGTTTCTGCCAAGCAGCACTACCTCCGCCAGTCCAGATATCTGCCTGGTGAGGCAAAATGAGCTGCCACTGTATCACCAAACACATGTATACTTTGTCACCAGCTTATTGGTAGAAAGTAAGGAAAGGTTTTGTGCACAAGTGATTAAAAATAATTAAGACAACTGTAAGCATCATTTTGACAACAAGAATTAGCTTCATATTTATTTATTAAAACACTATCGATACTTTAAATTGAAAAAAATTGGCATCTGAGACAAAAAACCAAAGCAGTACACGATACACACTTTTTAAAACACATAACAGACTCTTGTTGTTTGCTACATTTTTTGTTTATTGAACCATTGTGTGCACACTGCACAAATTCAGTCTTACCATCATCTTACTTATAAATCCGA
The DNA here is from genome assembly GCF_033026475.1 of Channa argus. NCBI lineage: Eukaryota > Metazoa > Chordata > Actinopteri > Anabantiformes > Channidae > Channa > Channa argus. Next base: position 19,451,335 of record NC_090210.1, read on the forward strand.
TGATGTCCATAAATTCTGCATGTTAAATTTAAGTAGAACAAGTCAGATATGTGCTTAATCAGGCCTGTTTATTAGTCTCAGTGTATGTGTGTGTGTGTGTGCGTGTGTGTGTGTGCGTGCACTTCAGTACATCAAGTTCATTCTAAGCTGTTTGTCCTTTTTAGGTGTAAATCCAAAAAGCAGCTCCTTAGTAGGAGGCCCGGATGCTGGCAGAAGCCTGGGGGGCAACTCGTGCTTAACCAGAGGACAGGAGCTGGAGTTTCCGCTTAATGAAAGTAAAAAGGACTCAAGGGTTAGAACTTGTGATTGTTGTTGTTGTTGTCTACAACAACGGGACAATAACTGTATTTCTGTATTTTTTATACAGTGCCGGTGGAATAAACTTTTTAGGATAATAAAAGACGAAAGAGAAAACCTGACTTCCATAGGAAACTTTTCAAACCTTAATACTCGGTACATGGTGAAAATATATGCTGTTATGCCATGTACACGCATGCATTATATAAGCTATTTGGTTTGGTAGTCTTGTTAAAATCACTATCTTTGTCAAAAGACACCCTGAGAACATTCTCATCATAGAACACAACAAGCAACTAAAAAGAAATCTCCACAGAAAATGCAAAATTAGTAAAAGCAATCCTATGGATTATATAAAACATCAATTTAAAAAAGCAAGAGAAATGAATTAACCTAATTCTAAAGGGTGCACAATTTGACATTGGTTTTATATTGTAATTCATCATTAACAACAACAATAGCACGATTTTAAATTGTACCTTCTATCCATTATCCTAACCACTTATCCTGTTCAGGGTCACGGGGGGCTAGAGCCTATTACTGGCTGTCATAGGGCAGGAGGCAGGGTTCACCCTAGACAGGTCACCGATCTATCACAGCCCAAAACAGCGAGATATACACAAAGAGTCAACCACTCACACTCACATTTCTCTGGATGCCACACACATTATTGACACAAATCAGTCAATTAAATCACCAGGCAAAAGTATAGTAGCACATATAGAAATGTTTCACCTGGGATTATCTCTCTTTGTACTTTGAACTAAGAAACTCATACCACACTATAAGTAACAACAACTATAAATACTGAAAAAATGTAATGTATTATAAATTGATTATGATTTTAAGGTGTTTAGTAACCTGTGATGCATTTCATTCCCCTTCCTCAGACCCCTTCATGAGCAGCTCCAACATTCAGGCCAAGACGTGCTTGTCCCCTTTTCAGAAGACTGTAACAGGAGCAGCCAGACAGAGGATTACATTGGCACCAATTGAAGGAACCTCTGCAAGTGAGTCACAACAGAGACTATTTCACAACAGAGTCTTTGTCTCAGACACAGACGTAGTTTGTTTCAGTGTTTCTTGGTATTAACAAGGCAGTTCTATTCTTTGTTTCTGTGTTTAGTGTCTCTATACGCCATACTGCCAAATAAAGACCAAAAAGCCATACAAATATGTATTTTCAACAACATCAACAACTCTGTAACAGCAGAGACAATTGCTCTCAACATGAGGTCTGCTACAGTTTTCAGAAGCAATAGTAGTTTAAGATGAAAAGAAATTTGTTTAAGCTGTTTTCTGCACAAAAACATAGGGAAAGGGGAAAGAACCACACCAACACATACAAAAAACGTTGTCATTTATCAATAAGTTTAGTTTAGAAAAGGCTCCCAGAATTAAAATAAAAGCCTCATTCCTACTCATTCTACTCAAATACAACTCCTCCCTGTTCACGTTAAAGCATTTGGGATTCATTGGAGGCTGGAGAAGGGACTTATTTTGTTATGTTGCAACCTGAATGATTTTTTTTCCCTCATTAATATACACTCATTACCCCATAATGACAGAGACAAAACAGAATTTTAGAAATGTTTGTAAATTTATTAAAAAGGAAAAAACTGAAAAATCACATGTACATAAGTATTCAGACCCTTCACTAAGGAGTTTGGCAACCAATATGCCTCAAGTCTTTTTGGATATGACGTAAGAAGCTTTGCACACCTGGACTTGGGGATCTCTGCTATTGTTCTTTGCAAATCCTCTCAAGGGCAGTCAGGTGGGATGGGGATCGTCAGTGGACGGCCAACTTTAGGTTTTTCCCTCAACCCTGACCAGTCTCTTTATTATACAGATGGTATTGGGTGCTGAGCAGAGACTGGTTTCCTCCAAAAGTAACGTTTAAAAACTGAGGCCAAAACATTAAATCTTGGATTCGTCAGACCAGAAAATGTTGTTGCTTACAGTCTAATTGCCTTTGAGGTGCTTTTCTGCAAACTCTAAGCTGCCTTTTATCGTTTAGACTTAGGGGAAGCTTCCGTCTAGCCACTCTTCTGGAACTTTTGTCCCATTCATTGGGTTCTTGGTCACCTCTCTTACTAAGCACCGCTAAGCAGCATGACTTTGAAGGTATTTGTAGGCTGTTCTAGAGATTTGTTTTATGTATGAGGTAACGGCCATACCCTGTTCAAAAATAACTCCACAGTTGTTCACATTAGTGCTTGATGCCAAGACTATGCCATCAAAAGTAACTATGTGGCCAGACGGCATATTTCTGATATTTTTAGGACCCGTATAAAAGACTGTAAATTGTTTTGGTACATTGCTTATACTATCACGACTTAGCCCTTGTCTTTTGATTAAAATGTTTCTATTTGTGCATCTTTTAGTAGATCTATCATCGGCTGCTGATTTAAGAATTGACTGTAAAATCAAACCATCAACAAACAAGACCACCTTAAATAAACTAGCACCCGTGAATGAAGGTAAAAACATATCAACAGCGTGAGTGATAAATTCAAGTTTTCAATGCTGCTTCTACATTTTACAAACACTTTTCTATAATAATTCCAGAGTATGAAGGATGGAGGAGGAGATCTCTGAATCCTCAAATCCCTGTATCCAGCACCAGTTATACAGGAAAAACCACTTTCTCACGGAGCACAAACATCCAGCCTGTGCACGGACGAGTAGACTGGAATGCCAAATATGGAGGACACCGGTAGCACAGCAGTCCACTCTGCTCCACCAGTGACTCGTGGGAAAAAGTTTGTACTGCATTTATGCAAGGAAAACATAATTGAAGGAGACACGTCTGATACTGCCAACATTGTGTAGTAATATTTCTACTACTGCAGCTACTCTGCTGGGACATTTTCCAAGCAATTCAATATTGTTCATTGTGGTACAAGTGGGTCTTGACTTTTACCTTAAGTATTTGTTTTTATTCATAGACTAAAAGATGAAATAAAGTTTTGTTTTTTATTTATTTAAGAGAGTCAATTTAATATTAAACAGCAGCGTAAAATGTGCAGATATTCGGTTCTCTAAATAATATTTTTCCTTAGAAAAATCCTGTTTAAAGCACAATATTTACAGACATCCACAAAATACAATAGGTTTTTTCATGATCTGTGTTGCCTCCTTAGCATTCCGGCAATAATCCTTGCCAACATCAGTCCACTGTAAAGAGACATTATTTTAAGACACAATTATAAGAGGACATTGTTGAAAAGATTCTCAAGTTATTAGAAGCTGAAGTCTCCAGTACTTATGGTGCAATATACTGTAAATTATGATTCCATTAACTTTTACAAAATGTTTAAAATGTGTATTAAAAGGTGTTTTACCTTGCTAAAGTCATTAAACCAGCTGGTATGAACTTCCAGGAACTTAGAAATCTAAGTCCCATCACTACAGCCAGAGTTCCCGAGGTGCCTGCATTTACACAGCAGAGGGAGACATTTGTTGCCTTCATTGGGTTTGTGTACTATGCAACTGGCCTGTCACAGTTTAACAAACTAAACTTGGTCACCTAATGAAATCCAGACATTCTTGGGATTTTGAGATGTCAGATAAGCACCACCTGCAGCCGACAGGCCAAACAGGAGCCCTGCTACCAGAGAGATGATGCTGCCTGTGGAGAAAACAAGATTAGGTTTTTAAAATCACCTGTATTAAGCTTGATGGATTGTGTATTTCTAAACCCTGAAAAACTGATTATGTACACCTCAGAATTCCTTATTATATATTTAGGTGGGCTTAGTCTAAATTTAATGGAAGGAGGGTTTATTGGGCTGCATTGCACTTAAACTTGTCCACAGTGGTACAGACCAATAATTTCAGTGAAAGTACCAAACAAAAATGTAAAAAAACCCTTTCATTTAATGTAAAAGTCCTGAATTCAAAGTTCTACTTAAGGTTCACGGCACAGCTCGTTGGCCTCTTTGGAGTCTGTTAATCTCCCACCAGTGATCATTAAAGTATTAATCATATACTGTATATATATATATAGTACTATACTGTATTTTGTTTCATTCACCCGAATAAAAGTTATCAAATAACAGAAAAAAAGTACTTAATTTGCATCTGAATGTGGTGAAGTATCAGAAACCTAAGTCAATACAAACTTCTCAAATGTTGACCTACTGGTGGACTTGATTAAGTTACCGCTTTTCTAACAATAAAAGCGAAGTAGCATAAAATGTACGAAGAGATGCTTGAGGTAGATGGCTCGGAAAAGCTGTTTGTAATGGGCATAGTAGAGCCAGGTGTCGTCAGTTTGAGGTGGAAAGCACAGCAGTTCTGGATGTAGAGATGGTGACTGGCGCTGGGGAAGGATGGAACTGTGGCAGGTGGGCTGTGCTGATCAATGGACCGATTATCAATAATCACAGTGTCATCAAGTCGCCATTGCGATGGTTTACTTATAAACGGCCCTATCATAGCGCTAGATGCAAGGCGTCCTGAATACAGAGACTTATATTAATGAAATGCATTTTAACATGATATTGACTTATGTTTTGTATGAGTTATATAAAAAAGGCACTTTTCTCGTTAAGGCAAGAACGTTCTCTCTTGATAAAGAAATAGGAAGCAGGAATCCTCAGGGTTGCAGCAATACGTTGTCGTAAAACTGAACCTAAAGTAATCAAAGGTGTACTTACAGTACATGCAGTAACGTTACTTTAGTAAATCCATTTAACTAGGTTACTTTCCATTCGTAGTTCTTCCACTTTGATTGTGAACTTGGCTGTAAGCTGGTTGTGACGCTGCGATAGTGAATGACTAACAGAATCAAAGTGATATATTCGTCAGGTTTTTTTGTCTCCCACCTGCTTTAACATAACCGATGATTCCTCCTGCTGAGACCAGAGCAGCGTAGCCGAACCCAACCCAGTCCACAGCCATAGTTAACGCAACAACCTGTTATTATTATGAATATGCAGCTTTTAGCAGCACTGTGCCCAAACCAGGCAACAAAAGCACTGACCGGCTTAAAAAACAAAAAACAAACTAACGTCAAAGTTTAGCACACAGCTACTTCCTAGAAGCGTACACTTCCGGGGTCAGGTAACAAATTTTCATAATAAAAGCTATATTTAGCAGGTGACCTCTTCACAAATATCTCACAGCGAGGTCAAAAAGTTTAAAAACCATCCTCTAACTTTGCTCCACATGCTTTCCTTTTAATTCCATACACTTGTACAGCTCCTATTATTGTTATATCATTTTGCTTTCTTTTTTTGTGCCTCCTATTTCTGGTATTCTGCATTTCAGTTATTGTTATTCAGTTTGTATCTCTTGTGTGTAAATGTGTCATCAAAAATAATGGTGTGAAATCACATTTACAAAGGGTGTAGGGACTTTTGTTGATGCTGGTTTAATCAGCCAAATACATCTGCTAACACAACATTGTAAAAGATGGCTTAGGTTGTTACAAAGGCATAAAAATAAGATTTAAATCAATGCATTATAGACATTTTTTTTACTGCTGCCCAGTTCTTTTCCATCTTTCTTCTCCCTTCGCTTTTCTGTCAAATTGGGGTTTTATCATCTCCTTCTGGTAACCATAACAAGTCAAGACATGTTTGGCCAAAAAACTCTACATTTAAAAGTTTGTGAATTATTAATTGTTATAATGCATTGCTGCTTATTCAGTTTTTCCACTGCCCTTTTTCTTCTTCTTGGGCTTGCTCTCATCTTCTAGAACAACTTCTTCCGTTGCGATTTTGACTCTTTTCTTCTTCAAAAGTTCTTGAGTGATTTCTACGGACAGAAGCACACAGATGGTTGGTGTTACGCGAGCACAGAAAAAGTATATGAAACTTGAAGCTTTATCTTTATCTAGTTGCAGATGGTTGACAATATACTGTTTTAGGAGCTTTCTTCGGAGTTTAGGGCTTAAGTACTGTTAGTACTGCATGAGTACCAATTACCCCAAAGTACCGACTCAGAATACAGGCTGTTAAGTCAGTAAGTGAGAAACACTAAGCGTCTCTTTAACAAAAAGCAATGTTTGCCCAATGATCCCACCTTCAGATGTTGTCGCCTCAGCTTCTGGTTTGTCAATGATCTGCTGAACCGATGAAGGTTTCCATATGGCGAGGCACGTCACTCGGGCTGTTGTGTTTACTTCCCCAAGGAGGGTGGGAGACTCCAGTTCCTGTTGGACAGCAGTATGTCGCCAGATCAGCAGCGAATCGACAAACTATAATTTTGCTAATTTTTCTTTTGCGGACTGAAGGTCTTATTTTGTCTGACATTTATATTATTTATGAGATTATGTCTGACTATAATGATCACTTGAATAATTGTTCAACACTTTATAGGCTGTGCAATATGGATTTACAGCATGTCAGGATATTGAAGTTACAGTTAAATGCCTTCTACTCAAATGTTCGTGCCTCTTTAAGGTGGAGTTTCCACATTTTGATGAATCCATCATTTGAAGCTGTCACTATGACGCAGTAATCTTCCATATTGAAACTTTCAACTGATTTCACCCTGAAAAAAAAAAAAAAACATGTAGGTTTGTTCACTTACTTTCACCAATTCGACATAACATGCAAGAAAGAAACAAATAATATAAAATGTAGACAATTTGGCGTAGTGCTTATTTTTGGCTATAACTAAAAGAATGTTTCCCAGTTTTCTTCTCATTACCTTAAATATGTTTTTAAAATGCAGCTTTTCAAACAACCACCTGCACCTAATAACCATCAGGAACATATAATGGTGCATTAGAGATGTTAAAGAATAATGGCTTTACCTGGTTTCATGAGCCTTGAATTCACACAGCCACTTCTCCTTTCCAGTGTCACATAACCTCACAATTTCATCATCTCCCGCGACAGCTAGGATGGAGTTCTTAAAAGAACAAGCAGGATATATTTTAATCAACATGTGGTATACCAATATACTCCATTATTTATTAGCATGTCTTGGTATGATTACCACACAGGCACAAATGATCACGGCCACCATATACAGACAAAGACACAGACACAGACAGACACAGACACACACACAAAATTGTCAAAGAGATCAGAGTCGGAGAACTCACATTGAGGAACTTTACACATGAGATCCTTTTGGGGTTTGTGATTGTGGCTGTCACAGACGCCGTCTCCAGGTCGTAAATGTTCACCCTGTCATTTACCACCACCACATATTTAGCCCCATCTGGAGACCATCTGACAATGTGTGCATCTGTTACAAGTGCAATGGAAACAAATTTCAATTTAGATCTGCATTCAACAATAATGGTAATTATTATTGTTATTATTACACCATTTATAATCTGTTGATTGTTTTGTCAATTTACTGATCAGCTGTTCGTCGCAAAGTGTCCAAAGTTCCTGATTACCAAAATGAGAGCTACAAAAGTCTACAAAGCAGCATATGTCATTCTAAAAATCTACATATTACATTTATTTAAATGGAAAAATAAAAAAACTGAAAAGCTTCAAATCATTTTAAGATTCATTATATTAAAAATTAACCAATAATCAAAAAAAGCTGCTGCTGATTATGAATTTCACAAAATTCATAAACTTACTCTGTTTTATGTTTTTGATGAAAGCTGATCTTCCATTGATTAGATTCCATGTTCTGAAATCATTAAAAGAAAAGATTTAGATTCAGTCATTTCTTATTCAATTTTAAAATAAAATTACTTTAGAGCAGGGCTGTGAATTTTACCTGAGAGTCTTATCTGTTCCAACCGAAAGTACAAGTTTCCCAGAGGGGTGAACGGACAGCGACGTAACGTGCCCTCTGAAGAAAACATGCACATTAGAAAATTTATAAATGACAAAAGAAATGTTTTTTTAAATACATTATGGCAATCAGGCAACCAACTCAATACTTCTCCAGCACCTGTGTGCTTACTTGTGAGCTTTGATGGATTTAAGGCACTCCCACTTCTTTGTGCTCCACACACAGATGAGTCCATCCTCTCCTCCACTCAGTAAATGAGATGTCCCATAAAACTCCAGGCATGTGATGGTACCTGTGAAACACAAGAATGGTGTTAAGTCCAGGATTAAGACGACAGGCTTATGTCTTTAATTTATTACAGCTTAACTAACTGGTAAAAAGTAAACAACGTCAGTTCTTCAGAAATGCTTTATAAGCCAAATAAATGAATAAGCTTATAAAGCTATCAGGATAAATTAACTATCGATACAAGGACTGATACAATAAGTAGAGTGCCTATCATAACACTGAGGACACAGATCCATTTGAATTGATTTGCGTCTGTTTGCAAAAAGGTATACATTCTCAGGGTTTTTTTTGGGGGGGGGGGGGGGGGTACCCTGTAGAAATGACAGTTGTGTTTCGGGAAACTGGGCAACAAATAATGTGAAACAAAATAAATGAATATATGACTGTACATTAATTTATATAAAAAACTGTTACAAAAAATAATTGTGGGGTTAAACTACTACAAATATTTATTATTTTGCTTTAATTACCAATTAATTAATTACCTTTTTTCTTCCTAATATTAGTTTTTCTTTACAGAAGGCTAAACAGGACACATGAGTTGTTTCTATATTCTTGTGATTTTGCAATGAGTCACCTAGAGTCATGATCCAAGAATTGTTATGTCTTGTTCACAAAATAATGTTTCAACTATGATGTCAAACAGAAAATACTCACCATCATGATGAAGCAAAGCGCCGTGCTCGGTTTTCTTCTTCATATCGTACACTCGTATAGTCTCATCTTTGCTTCCTGTGACAACAAATCTCTCACTGGCTGCCAGAGCTGATATTGATGCTGTGTGGGCATGATGTGTAAAGTCTGCTTTGGCTGTCCACTCCTACGTGAGAAGTAACAAATTAAATTAGATTTAAAAAGAGGGAAAATGTTGCATTTATAGTGAATTTCTAATGACTGATTTAAAAAATCTGACGTCCCACTGTTTGTCAATCCATTAACAACATTAAACCTTAGAAACTGTTAATCAGGTGCTGCTCTCCATCAATCCCTCTGACAGCTTGAGTAACAGTGGTAAGTTCTTATGTACATTAATTGACATAAACACTTGCAAAATAATGCACCTCAACTTACCTTCTCATCAGTTCTCACTCGGTAACCAAAAGTAACTTGCTCGTAGCTCCCAGCGATTAGCTCCAGTACAGCCGCCATGCTGCCACTTGCAGCGCAGGGCTAAGCTAGCAAGCCTTCTTAAACCTTTTTAACTCTTAAAACGATTTAAACTGTGTCACCTGGACTACGTGACCTTTAAGAAAAGTCTAAACAGACATATACGTGATTAATAGAGTAAAACTAAACAACAAAAAGGGCAAAGTAAAACCATTTACAAAAATATATGACTGTTTTCTTCTAAACACACTTCCAAAACAACGTGTGTATTTATTGCGCATGCGTGCACGTCAATTTGTTTCCGGCCATTTCTTCTTCTTCAGTGTTTTACGGCAGCCGACATCCTTTATGTTGCTTTGCGGCCACCTTCTGAATTAGTCAATTATAGCACTAAGCCCAAAGTTTTGATCGCTTGTACAGCTATTGTGATCCTTAACCCTCCCAATTCATTACATACTTCTGTTGCTTACTTTCAATCCAGAAGTGATTTTCAAAATCTCATTTGAATGTCAGACTCATGCAGTTATGACTTTTTTTTTAACATGATAATATCAATTTCCTATTCTCAAAGTGTATAACCAGTGTGTATTACTTGGAATTCTTTTATAATAGTTGACGATGTTACATGGATACGTTTTCGGTTATGGTTAAGTTTGCTTCCCCTTACTTGCCATTTTCAATGTGTTAGAAATCGTCAATGGGATAAAATGGGATAAAATGTGTCTTCGTGCTACAATAATAACTTTATCTCAATGGTAAACAAACGAAGTCACAGTAAGCCCGCAGTCGCTAGAGATGACCACGTGACGGGGTCCGTCTTCGTCTTGTCAGATGGGAGGGGTGCGGGTGTTTGCCAGGCATTTTATTGGCTGTTTTTCCTGTAAACGTCATGACTGACGCCGCTGATAAGTGCGTGAAACTTGAGAGGATGTGAGAACTCTGAGTGAGGGGTCTACTCGGCGAGACGATGGCCAAGAGGTAAAATTTGAGCGTTAATTGACAGAAACCTCAAAGATGCAAACTTTTTTTCATTCTTATTCACTCCTTCTGACCTAAATACTGCTTATTGACCATTTCTAGCTACTTTTTGAACGTTGTAACACTTTGTTGCTGCCCAAGACCCTAATATTGGATGTAAACATTAACTACGCTGTAACATGACACCACTGATGGCTCTCAAGGTCGAGAAAAAATCCTGATTTGTAGCTTTTTATTTTCCTTGTTTTGTTGTAAAACACCTCAATCCTCCAGCATTTACACCACTAACTGCTGTAAGTGAATTCTAGGTTTGTACAACAGATAATACATGTCATTGTTGTTTGGATGTGAGTGGTGCAGTGTAATTAGTGGATTTCATTATTTAACATAAAGCATGTCGAGTAACAGCATCTGCTGCTGTATTGCAGTTGCTGTTCTGACATACAGTAGTGTGCCCAGGCTAAAATAAGAACACAGGAGTTTCTGTGTGTGTGTGTGTGTGTGTGTGTGTGTGTGTGTGTGTGTGTGTGTGTGTGTGTGTGTGTGTGTGTGCCCCTTCCTGTCATATGGTTCTTAGACCGCTTCTATCAAATATGTCAGACGTCTTCCTGCCGCTTTATTGGCAGGCAGGGTGTGGCATGATGGTACTATAATATACAGTGAAGAGGATATGCAGGTGGTAATATCCCCAGATAATTTATTATGGCAGTATTTTGTGTTGTAACCTAAAGACTGAGGCATGGTAATTGTATGGAGCAATGGGTTTCCCGACTGGCATGTCAGGTTTCCTTTTGTTGTGTAATGTTGTCTGACAACAGAAAGCAGAAGCAGCAACAATGATCCCTGTGTGGGGAAAAAAAAAACAGAAGGCTTTCAACTATTAAACTTAATCCAGCTTTGTCAATACACAGTTAAGGTTGTTTTTGTGATTTTTAACTTTTAAAAAAAGAAATAAAAATCTATATAAATGACACAGGCCAGTCACAAGCTGAATAACGTTGACAAATTTTGGTTTTGTGTATTACAGAAACTTCCTGTTAACTACTGCTATCTGAACAAATGAATCAAGTAACCCAAGCCCACAAATGAGGTTTCCTAGGTGACGCTATAACACATTTGTTTGTTTTTACTGCTGAATGACAGTGGTAGTTAAAAAAATAGAGACCTCTTTCAAACTGTCTGTAAAAAATTACTTCCCCATCATTCTTAATTCCCCCCGTAGGACAGCATGCAGCGGGACAACCCACTGCAGCAGGTGGTGTGAAGGAGCAACATGTCTCAGCAAGTTTGTGAAAATCTGCTACTGAAATTGAAACAGTCAAGGAAGAAGACCACACAATTTAAGTCAGTTGAAGAATATCAGTTAATCGTTTCTGTAAACGAAGACTAATCTTTGACCTTTGAAACCTAAAGAATTTGTTTTTTTAAGACCAAAGATATTGGTATGACACAAGAGTGTAAGCACTCAACAAAGCCACTGAACTAGAATCTCGTCCCATTAGCAAATTTCTTTATTTTTGTGTTTTCTTGTTTTGCTTTTTTGCAGTCAACACGCAAACCCAGAGCTCACAGAGGTCCTGAACCAACTCTGGCGTCTGGACACTAACCGCCTCAAGCCAGGGACCGATTACAAAATTTCTCTCCAAGTCAGTACTAGAAGTCCGCGTGCATAGCTCCTTTTGCAATGCAAATCGTTACAGACAAAGGCCTGAACAAGAGGCCAGTTAATCAGGAAAATCACATGGTGTTCATCACATGCAGCAAAGCACTTTTTGTACGGTCAATATAATTCAAAAAAGACAAGTACAATAAGTCATAATTAAAAAACACTAATAAAGAAATAACTATAACATAAAAACAGCATCATCAGTATTTATCAGCATTCTATAAAATTAACAAATTATACATACACAGCTATTAACACTACTGTGTGTATTCTTCAATGGACATACTATAAGGCCAATACGTTTTATTATAATTTGGACAGTCATTCATTGCTTTATCAAACAATTAAGTTGAGAAAATGATGAACATCATCAGTTAGCTTTATTACAGTATTTACAGCTGAGATGCGAAATGCAGCAAAACCTCACCTTTGAAAAGCTAGAACCACAGAGGTTTTGCAATTTTTGCTTGATCTATATGTTTAAAGATTGATTATGAAATTTAATTTCTGTCAGTTGACTAACCATTTAATCAAATAGAAGAACCCCTTTATTTTTTTTTATTCTCCAGTATAGAGACTGTTTAACAGTTTGTGGACTTTTGATTTTGGTGTCCTCTAAAGTTCCTTGTAGCACCTGTAGTTTTAAATTAAATTTCTCAATATTAATTTTCCCCTCAAGTTGAGTTCTAATGCCCTTGGTAATTACTTAACTGTTCCTCCAAAACATCAGCCTTAGTAACATACCAAACTAAGAGCAGGTATAATGCATATGCAAATAATAAGCATGTTATCATTTCGCACAAAGCAGTGCTACTTACAGTTACACAGGAAGAAAACAGCTATAGACCTAAAGACACTTTAGGAATCCCACCTGCTTAGATTGCGCCAAAATATCCTGTTTAACAAGTTCTGTTTTCCTAAATTGACACATGGTATGTGTGTTTTTTTCAGGGGAAGGCCGGTTATGTGGCTCAGGGCAGTAACTCTGCCAGAGACAGGGCCAGTGCTCCACTTTTCAAATATGTCAATGAGGACAAACTCAAAAGTATCAAGACATATTCATGTGAGTGGCAATTTGTTCACCCACTTTTCCTCTACAAACATGTTTTTATATTTCCAATGAAGCTTGTATCCTTTTTATGCAGATTTTATCAGCTTGCTGGACAACTATGAGATGTCCACAGGTGTGTCGGAGACGGTGACTTCAGAGGAGCTCAAAGAGAACAAGCTCTTTATCGATGCCATAATGGAAACCGGTGTCATGAAGGTGCAGTTACTTTAAGAGAATGGGAGTCAACTCTGGAAAAGCATCTGTCATAACAAAATCTAATGCTCAAATAGAGTTTCAACACACTGTTTCTACATTGCAGCTGTTTACATTCCTGGTTAACGCCTGAAAGGTTCACAGAGCTTTAAGCTGTTGTTTAATGATTATTTCACTGAAGGTTTGAAATGACTGAAATGGACACTTGTGAGACAACCAGGCATAAGCCATTATATGACTTCATGATAAGTATGGAGTGTAACTAAGGCCAACCTAAAATCTAGCAGGTGTGAACAGAAATATTAGAAAAACTAAAACACATTAAAATGTAATGAATGTTAAAAAGGATCCATTCAAATAAACATTAATAACCAGATAAAACAGAAAAACAATGAGAAATTAAATGTTTGTGAAGGAGAATTCAACAACAGCATCACAGGTTTTCCCACAATAACACGAAACTCTGAAAAAAAAAAAAATATCCACAAAAAAGTGTAGATATATTCTGGAAAACCAATTTAAAAACTTTAGATCTGTAGAATCTGTTTTTCAGGGGGGTTTGTCCTACGCTAGATCATATGTCACAGTATAAAAAATACCACCAATCATTTATGTCGGAACGTTTTTATTATTATTTTTAACTATATACACAGGTGCATCCTTACTTATATTGATATATTATATTTATAATTAATATTTTAATTTTTGAATGTCGTTGTTTGTATTTTGTGCTTAACAGTGTTTATCGACAAAAAAATTTAAAAATCAATTTAGTAATTGTTTGATGCTTTGATCCTTTGGCAAATTTACTGAATTGTCGCTTCAAACTTTTCATTAACATGTGACATCATTTTTGTTGACCCTGGTTCCGGTTCTAAACATTTCCATTGTTTCTAAAGTTAAGAATGAACTTTCAATCTCAAAGGGATTGTGATACACTCTACGTGCTGCACAGTGTTTTTCTGATGCTTTTTAAAAACCATATCGGTTCTAAAAAGTCATTGTAGGTTCTTTATTTTGTTTCTTAAAAGTGCGCTCACAAGTACCTGGTCAAGAAGGGAAAATCACCATCTGACAGTACACAGTTCAAGAAACAGCTGTACGACATCTGGTTTCGCCTTTATCACAGGGAGAGAAGTGGAGGGTGAGTTGTAACAGCAGAGGGAGCTACTGTAGAATGTCAAGAATCTGTCCTTTAGGTGGTTAAGAGCAGTGAAGTTGGACAAATACAGAAATGACTCATGGAAATCAGTCTTTACCATATTTATGGCTGGTGTTTAGCAGTTGAATAAGCAAACACTTTGCTCCCATGTGCATGTTACTGCACAACAGAATAAACATATTTTAATTGTTAAAAGGAAAAGCAGCAAATATTCATATTCAAATAGCTTAAATTATGATGTATCTGACATAAAAAAGAATTTTCTTTATAGTTAAGTTACTAATAATTTCATCTCTACTTTCTGTTCATGTTGGGTCATTGACTATGATTACAACCTCCATAGTACAAGCAAAGAGATAGCATGACCAGAACTGGAGGTTCCTCCAAGTGATATCATTTGGAGGTTTTTCAGATAGAAAAAGATCTCAGAGGGAATTTTAATATCATTTGTTTACATGTACACAAACTAGATTCAAAAGCAAGTTCAGTATCAGTGAAGGCATCCTTTAAACCTCAAATGAGTTTGATTGGATGTGTTAATCTTCTTTAGGTTTAATTGGTGAATTTTCTTACATATTTTTAATATTTGGCCCTTTTTTTAAAGAAAAAAAACTCATGTTTATGGAAATAAAATTCGATTTTGCTGAACGTCACGGCTTTATTTTCATTATAGTGAGGATTCCTGTGGATTTGAACATGTGTTTGTTGGAGAAACCAAGCATGGCAAGGAGGTCATGGGTCTTCACAACTGGGTCCACTTCTACCTGCAGGAAAAACAAGGCAATGTCGATTACAAAGGTTACAAAGCAAGAGACAACAAAGACACGGTAAGACGATTTTACATAACCTTATCCATTATGGAGGTATTAAATACACAGGATTTATTAACAAAAAATATTTTCAGCTTCTTTTTATTCACTGTTGTTTCACAAATTCTACTATGTAACTACAACAGTTAGTACTGTTAAAGAAGACCTAATAAATTTATTAATTCCTTAGTAAACATTTATTTATCTTTGTTTTACAGCCGGATGAAGACGACCACGTCCTGAATTTGCAGTTCAGCTGGAAGGGTTTAGTAAAGCCAGTTGGAGGCTCCTTCATTGGTGTTAGCCCTGAGTTTGAGGTCGCTATTTTTACCATTATCTTCCTCATGTCAAATGAGAAAATGACATCTGTGGTGGTGAAAGTGGACGAGTACCTATTGGAGCTGGTGGTGTATCGCCACGGTGCATCCATTGGCACGTCCTTCCCTAAACTGCTTAGCAGCAACAATAGGGATTTGTAATGTCACTCCACCCAGACTGAAATCTGCAAATATTACATCATGTTTTTTGTTACATTTTGACTTCATTAATGTGCAGTACAAGCCTAAAAGAAACCTGGACTGTGCCCTCTATGCAGTAGGTGTCAAAAACAGGTGTTGCCCTGAAGTGTCATTTATCACTTGCCTTTTTGTATACTGGTATTGGTATGAAGTATATTTCTTTTTTTTTTATTGTCTTTTGTTAACAGTGTAGCGTGTGCCGTGATACAATGTCTGTCAGGGGAACTTCCTCTCAATACTCTGTGATTGGTGACATTAAACTAAACCTTCCCATTTTCAATCATAAACTATTTTCATTCTGTATTATTTCTGACTACACACAATATCTTACTGCAGTCAAATGCCCACGAGTGTAATCCATTCATCTTTTCATCCATCAATTACAATTTGTTTATACAGTGTTTGTTGTCTTTGTACAAGAACATCATTGTATGGGTTTCTGGTGTTTTTAGTGCTAATGGCAATACAAATCATGAGATGGCTGCAAAATATGAAACCAGAACAATAGAGCTTCCTAATGTCTTTAGATCTATCACTCAATTAATGTTCACATTTAGAGATTGGTGGAAAGTACATTCGATTAGTTAGTAGCCTACCGGTATAACAAGCAACATGTGTAAGGAATGCACAGCATGTCCACCTCTGGGTGGTTGTGCTCTTTAAGGCAGGGCCTGCCTGACAGTCAACACCGAGGGAAACTAGTGTAAGCGCAGGACGCTCTCCTCGCACTGCGCATGCGTGCTTAAACAAACTCGTTACCATGTCAAACCACAGAAATGAAACTGCTCCTCTGAAAAGTAATTGATGAAGTGGTGGCCAGTCAGGTAAAGACACACACGCTTTTCAGGTTACATAGAACTCTCTGAAATAACGTTGCTTACTAGCAGGGACAGCGACAGTTTACGTAAAGAAACTCCTTAAAGAAAGTTTTCTACTGAGAGGCAGCCAACATGGTTAGCTAACAGCTAGCTCTCGGCTAACGTTACCGTCAGTTGGAAGATCGTTGTCGGTCACTGTCTGGCACCCACCTGACAACTGCTCACATGATTTTAACTAGTGTCATCAGCCTCTGTTAACGGT
The DNA here is from genome assembly GCF_033026475.1 of Channa argus. Taxonomy (NCBI): domain Eukaryota; kingdom Metazoa; phylum Chordata; class Actinopteri; order Anabantiformes; family Channidae; genus Channa; species Channa argus. The sequence continues at coordinate 19,468,223 of NC_090210.1, forward strand.
GGCAAACTGATTTTATTTCATGTGTTTGTGTGTTAGGTTTTAGTTTGGACCTCCAGGGAGTTGATGAAACAACAAGCCACAACAACGGCAACAAAAACAACAACAGCATGTTTGCTAAAAAGAAGAGAGCACCGCAGCCAAAAGGCCAGGGCGCTGCTGCAGCCAAGCAGGTAACAGCAGTGAAAAACCACTCCGATCGAGAAAACGAGTGGAGGAGCTAGTACTCGGATAATATCTTTAAGTAAAAGTACCAGTGCGTAAACTACTAACTTACATGTGCCATAATAATATTCATAAGTATAGCATAGCATAAGGAACCATTACCAAGGAAGAACTGCCCACCTAAAAGTCAAAAACCCTTCTTTTACACTGTTAAAGGTTATTTTTGAACACGTTTAACAGAATCTACATTATCCATCATATATGCTGAAAAAGAAAATCCTATTTGTGACACATGGTGGTCAGCAGATTCACATGCTGTCTCCATTTCCTGATCTGGGCAATTTCTGGTGCTCAGTCTCAAATTGTTGCATGATTTTTGGAAATCTTAGTTAAAGGCAGTGCTGAAGGGAGAACTCCAATCTTTTAGGTATGAAAATTAAGTTATGATATAATCCATCATTTGTTGATAGGTTAATGAACAAATTGCTTGAAAGCACAGTGAGGAAAAAAATGTGGGCGCCCTCCACTTTTGCTTGGAACATGAAAAGTTTTCCTTCAACAATTGCATTCCCCCTGTTCCTATAACAGACATGAGAAGCTTTCAACTCACAGATTGACATAGCTGTTGTATGAGACAGGTGCTTTTTTCTGTTAAATTTAAAATGACTGCTAATGCTGCTCCTGCTTACGATAATGCGTTTTCTATATGCATTCCTGTATGTTGGGATAATTCTTTTGTAGCTAGATACCATATTTTTAAAAAATGGATAAATGTGGAGAATTCTCTGTTTTGGATGTGTACTAAAAAGAGAAAAAGAATCTGAAAGGACACTTTATTATTATTAGGTCCCTAAACTGGTTGCCTTTCAGTTTCCATGTTGATTTTAAAATTCCTGTACTTGTTTTTAAAGAACTTCATGGTGTTGCACCAGCCTAACTGTGTAGTCCAGCTTTGAAGATCCTCTGGCACAAATCTTTTAGTTCCAAAGTGCAGGACAAAAACGTTTGGTGAGGTAGCATTTAGTGTTTGTGCTCTGAGCCTTTTGGAGCAGCCTGCCTAAGGATCTCAGAACAACCGAAAGCGTGGATGTTTTTAGCACAAACCTAAAACCCACCTGGCCTTTGATTAAAAATATTTAAATTTTACATTCATTTCTTTATTTTTAGTACTCTATATATGCTGTCTGTTTGTATTTTTTTAAAATTGGTTTTAAGCATTTTCAGTGATTATAATCCTCAATTTTATTTTAGATTTTATTTCTGTACATTGTCCTCTTTGTGTTATAGTCTTAGTTTTATGTCCTTATTTCCTTAGCTTTCTTATCAACTTTAGTGTGTAAGAAGTTCTTTAAAATGTCAAATCTGGTTTCAGCAATGCCAACACTGAAATACTTCTGAAAAGCTTGTGACACAGAACAGCAACAGAAACAAAGTATGCAGACAGAATGTCTTAGTTTGGTGCTACGGGTGGAATCGGGGAAGGGGAGTGTGTGTGACACAACACTGTCCTGCTTGTGTGTAGTTTAATTTTGTGTTGCCCTAATTCTGTGTGTATTGTGTAGTATATTCTAGAAATGTACTAGACATCTGATGAGATGAAAACCCCAAAATGGTTGGCAATGGTTTTATGCTTATCCATTTATTGTATTTTTACAGGATTATGTGGAGTCCATGTGTAAATGTGCCAGATAAATGTGGATGAGTAAAAATGACCCTTTTTATCTCTGAAAATTTGAAATACATTAATCTACAGTATGAAATCGAAATGGTTAAAGCTGTAAATTTCCCTTCTTCCCCATGTTCTGCACTGCCTTTCAGGTATTAGTTATTATCAAATTACAATAAAAAAAATTGCTGCAAAACTTCCTAATCAAGCAGGAATGCTAAACTTTCTAAGCTTTCCTTTTTAAGCTAAGCTTTGGAGCATAATCTATCAAAAAACAAAACCAAACAAACAAACCAACAAAAAACAAACAAAGTAAATACACTTGATTACTTTCTACCACTGGGTAAAACATGTTTAATTTACACATTTTCTCTTGACTACAGCTGAGAAGGTTTGTTTTGTACTTGCCCGGTTTTAGATGGGCCTATTTGTAGACCTAGACCCAGAAGAGATAATGACGGGCATGGAGGAGAATCTGGACGACCCGGACTTGGAGGCTGAACTTGCTGCTATCACTGGAAACAAAACTGCTGCCAAAGGGCGAGTCAAGCCGAAGGGAAAGGGTAAGAGCTGGGTTATAATTTCTGCTCCTGGAAACAGTTTCTGCTATTGGACTAGTGTTTTTGTGAAGCCGAGTGCTAGGGATGTCTCAATGCCACTTTTTTTTTCCAGACTGAGTACAAGTAAACCCCAACTGGTCACAACAAACATGGTGCTGGTCAGTGTTTAATAAATGGAGCCATATTTGCTTAAAAGAAAAAATGACAAGAAAAACGAACAAAGCATTTGAAGTAAGATCCTGGATGAAGAGTCGCAGTCAACAATGAGTTATACAGTAAAGCTTTAGTTAGTGCATAGATCTCTCTTGTTTGTCACTTGGGTCAGTCTTATATATTATTAAACATGTTTAAAATTTTCTTTATGAGAATAAATCTTAGCAACTGGAGGTTAAGACTTCAGCAGAGCTTCCGCTTGGCTTTACTATTGCCGTTCAACTTATTTTAAAACCCCACCAAACCATAGACTGCCACCTACCTGCTCAACCAATGTGATATTGGGGGCTGTATTATAAGTTTTCTGAGTAAGAGGACATGTACACAGGCACAGTAATGGACCTGATATGCGATTCTATTGGAATTGGGACGTTTCTATTGAGTTCTGCTGATTTGAGGAGCTGATAGACGTTTTATTACACATCACACAAGAAGCACTGTGCAACAACTGTATGCACTCTATCTTTCCATGAGATTTTAGAATGTGGCTGCAGGTTTCATCCCCTGTTCAGCCATAGCAACATTAAAGAGGAAGGGGTTGATCTCTGGGCTCTGTGCAGAGCAGAGGTTATCATCATGTGTCTTATATACACTCAGTTGGATTCATGACATGATGTTTGTGTCGTAGCCCCCCTGCCCATGGAGGACATTGCAAAAATGGCAGACGAGTGTATGAGAGATGTGGATGAAGAAGAAGACGATGATAATCTGGAAGATGATGAGGATCTGTTGGTTAGTTTCTGCATTTTTTTTCCTGCTCTTATAATGAGGTTTGTGGCTGCGTAGATTTTGAAATTCTGGATGAGAAGAAGAAGTTTACTGATAACAGTAAATAACTTGAATCACCATGAATGTTGATGAAGGTTGAATATTCAGCTATAGTACTTAAGTACACAAAAAAAAAGTATTTACCCTTTGTGGAGCTAATTGTTGTATTTACAAAGCAAATCCTTACCAAGAAAAAGGCATAGTGAGTTATACTTCATCTTTCTATAAGGCAATTAAATGCTTTACTTACACACAAGCTATGATATAAAAGAAACATGTATAAATAATAATAAAATGTTATAATCTAAAACGGAGCTAAAAAATTGCAGTGCAAAATACGAGTGAATTGTCTGCAAGCATTTATTAACTTAATGGCACTGACAAAAAAACGTTTGTCTGCAAATCCTCAGTATGAAAGAATGTACAGTTGGACCACGCCTTTTAGTTTCGAGAGTTGTTTCCAGATATGTAGTGCATGAAGTTTTGACACTGAGCACAGCTTTAAACAAACCTGAGATTTAGATGGTGTGTAGCAATTCAAGTGTGACTCCAGCATAAAGAACTAAATGTTATATTTTCTTAATTAAAGTGAGGACTCACTAAAGCAGTACTCTGAATCGGCTGCAATTGTCTGACCTATAAAGGCACCAACACAGTTGTCAGTCTTCAAAAGATCTTTATCCGTTACTTCTTGATATTAAGTATTTTTAGTGTGATACAATAGGTTGATTTTGTAGCCATAAAGATAATCTTCCTGTAGACATGTGGGCTAGATTATCATGGCGTTGATCCTTTTCTTAGCCTAATTAAACAGCTGGAACACCAGCTTTTATTCAGTGCAAAGTTGAGTTTGATGAACGCAAGCGTAGCTGTGGTACAAGACCCACCTGACAACTGGCCTATCTAATTACTTTTAAAAAGATATCTTTACTTTGTGTGTTAAAATGCCACAGCAATTGAAATCCATCAATGAAATAAAGTTTGTATATGTCACACATTGTGGTTAATTTAGGCTATGATAAATTCATCTTAATTTCATCTGCACATTTCAAGATAAAGAACTTTCATTTGTGAAATTACCCTCAAGGTTTACTAAACCAGCAAATGGAAACTTGTCTGACTCAGTTCTTTCGAAATCCAGCATTGTTTATGAACTGTGAAACTTTGATGTTGATGAAATGCTGTATTTCTTTCTCCGTCAGGCAGAGCTGCAGGAAGTGGTGGGTGAGGAGGAAGATGAAGATGCTGTTACTATTTCCTCCACATCCTCTACTACTGCTGAATGTTCTCAAGCTGAAACACCACGTTCCCCATCACTGCAGGTACAATACAGCACATGCTGTTCTCTGCCAGCATTGAAATTGACACCTGCTGTCAAAAAACTGAGTTATTCTTTTGTCCCCTTACTGTAATATAAAAGAGCAGATGCTTTTGTCCTCCTTCCCCTGCTGCAGGTGTAGCCCCCTATTATTTATTAAATAAAAAAATAATAATTGAAGGGACAGCATGGCTTGGTTAGCGCTGCCACTTCACAAATAGAACAAGCCTGGGTCAAATCCAGCTGCTGGCTGCAGTCTTTCTCTGTATCGTTTGCATGTTCTCCCTATGTTTGCGTGGGTTTTCTCTAGTTATTCTGGTATCGTGCCACAGGCTAAAGACATGCGTGTTAAATATAGGTTATTTGGTGATTTATTTCATTACAACAATATCTCCAAATAATAGTTACCTGATAGAGTAAATGCACTTGAGGTCAGTTAAGATTATTTGCCCTTTGACAGTAAGTCTTTCATTTCTTTGCATTATTCTGCCTAATTTTCCTGGTACTTATCCGAACAGCGTATCAGGCTGCTTAAAATGTTTTAAATACTATGTGCATCCAGTATTTAAACATTTGCAAGATGTGGTATTAACGTGCAGAATTACCCTTTAGTATTTTTTCCTCCTTTTATCCATCTCTGACACACTTTCCATTCTCAACCAGTCAACCAATCAGTTCTGCATGCTCACTGACATAAATTGACATGGTTTTTTTGTCGGTAGTAACAACATCTACTTGTTGTATGCACTTGTAAAGCAGCAGGAAGTAAAGGTTTCCTCAGCTGACCCTGGGAGCCTCCAGCACACCCTGGAGGAGAGAGTAGTCATGTACAAGACAGCTTTACAAAATGCCAAGACTGTAGGGGACACCTCCAAAGCCAGGAGATTTGATCGTGGTTTAAAGGTAGGTAAAACTACTGCCTGAGGAGAAGATAGTTATTCATGCTGTTTTCACACATTGTCATTTTTATTGTTTTTTTCTGTCTTTAATCAAGTGTAATATTGGTTTTAGTACAGTACAGTCTATTTACAGCATGGAATTCCTCATTAACTTTTGTTGTTGTGAAATACCAGAAAATATCTAAAGCAAC